>NC_056042.1:4997229-5158033 GCF_004379255.2 Salvia splendens
TTTTACCAAAATTTTAAACACCAATCATCTAACAAATGAAAATTAAGACACGTCATTTGATTTATTATTAGTATTTCAAAAACCAGCCACACAATTAAATATTTGATGTAAAATAGAATTCAGATGGAATCCTCATAAATAATTAATTACTAGTACTACATTAATAAAATAAAAATAAAAAGTAACTCTGGAAAATATTGATCCTGTCAGATGTATTAATATTAAATATAGAAAATAGTCAGGTCATGAGGTGGGGTGGGCCCAAGCCCACGTTGATTCCACCGAATTCATTTTCCAACTGTTTTTTTATTCTTGATTTTTTATTACTATTAAGAATATGAGGATTAAATTTGCTGATCTAAATCCATCGATCTCCGCATCTAGGGTTTCCATTTCTCCCCCAAAAATTATTTTCAACCTTTTTTTTATTTATGGAGACCAAACCCAAGTACGCTGTTAATCACACTTTCCTTCCTCCAGTTTCGTTTTCGCCCCATGAATTGTTTGTTTCTAGTTTCGGAATTCACTTCTGCTTGAGTCAATCATTGCAATCAATATTCCGTTTGGGAATGAATCATTGATTCGAGGTCTTGGATAATCCCGTGAGCTGGAATCATGTCTGTTGTTCTCGATCTTGATCTGGATCATCACTTGGGAGTCTCGTACTTGAGTGATGATGCTTGCAGGCTGTGATTAGGCGATTTTGCTATATATGGAGAACGATTCTTTGGTTCGTGAATTAGTAGAGGATAATGAGGGAATTGCGACTGATTTGATTTCGGATAAACTGGGGAGTGCGAGTGAATCTAAGGTTCAAGCTAATGGTTCTCATGGAGTGGGAAATAGCGATAGGGATGAGTTGAATCTTAAGGGAGCTGATGTGGAGCTGAAGCCTGACGTGTCGACTCCGACTCCTACGAGGAAAGGGTTTGGATTGAAGAAATGGAGGAGGATCAAGAGAGATGCTAACAGAGATGGGGATAGTGGAACTGATGCTGTGGCTGTGGTGGCGCAGGACTCTCCTCGTGAGGTATCTTCTAACCTAGCAAACGGGCGCAGAAGAGCGAGGGCTCTGTTTCTTCCACGAATGCTGTGGTTAGGAATTTCGATGGTTCTGCTCTGCTTGATGAGTCGAGTTTGGGGCTGAGTCCATCGTTTGCAGCTGGAACTGATTCTGAGAATAGTGAGGATCGGAGTAGCAAGTCCTCTACTGCAGCTAGTGCTCCAAGGATGAGGTATGAGATACCGGTGATTGGGGATTTCCACGCGACAAGAGCAAGATAAGTAGTTACAATGGGAAGAATTTGACGTATGCTGTGCAGTATGGCCAGCATGGAAAAGGTCGGATTGAGGCCAGCAAGAAGGCTAGGGGAGAACGGGTCAAAACGAGAAAGAAAACTCTCACTCCAGCGTGGAATCTGACTCGCGGAGCTCCAATTTTGTGTTTATGCAGGGAGCCTTCTCTTTGAATAATGGGAGACGGAGTGAAGGTATAAATGAGTATGATGGACAAAATGGTGACGAAGTTCAGGGAATTGGGAAGCAAGTAAACGATGGAAGTCTAAGTGGATATGACAATGATAGTGGGAGGGGAGGTTTGAGGACTTGTCACCTGAAGAAGGAAATGAGAATCATGGTCCCATGAGAGATACGGATCCGCTATCTGAATCTATGCGCACACTCCAATCTGCACAAGAAGCACTAGAAGCAGGTTTGCATTCTTTTCAATCACCCTGATAAATGATAATTAATTTTTGCAAGTTTTTCGAATCATATGTGTTGAAAAAAGGTAAACTTTGTGCGATTCGTATTATTGTTCTTTTCTGATGAGTTGTTATGGTGTATTATGATGCAGAGGTGCTTAAGTTTAAGGAAATTGGAAATGATGTATCAGTAGATGGTCCTGTTTCAGATTTATGCAATGAGTTCCTAGATGTAGAGCAAAACTTCAGAAACAAGGGACGAGGGCTCACAAAGCTTTTTGCAATCACAAAGAGGAATTAATGATGTTGTATCAGAGCTGGAAGACCTGTTCAAGCAGAAGGTTGAAGCTGAACTAGAGTATTTGGTACTATCAAGAACGGTACAAAAGATGAGGGTTGCTGCTGTTGATCAAATTACTGTATTAGAAGAACAAAAGGCTCCGAGTTCAGTGCAGACGCAGGTACTCGACCAGCTCGGAGATGCTGAACACAAGGCTGTGTCGCTTAAGAAACAGGCTGACAAGTTGGAGAACTTCTGCGAAGAAATTGCAAGTGCGGACGAAATATTGAAGCTGCAGAAGGGGGCGTTTAAGTACGGTTCTTGTTTCGTGATGCAACTAGTTTTGTTGTTCGTCATCTTGGGCGTATTTATACTCCAATTTTCGGGAGATTATGTGGAGGTTGTTCCCACTTAGTTCTAGTTCTAGTTCTAGTTCTAGAGCTCTTGACTTCCCTCCTTTTTTTTACTGGTGATGGCTACATCTTTTTCTTCCAGAAGTAGTTGTGCAGATCAATCCCTTGAGTAAGCTCTCTTCCTATAAAGAATTTCAATGTGTATTGCCTCTGATTTTGCAGCCCTTTCTTTCTTTCTTTTTGTTTCTTCACTTTTTATGTAATAAAGGTTATCCCCTTATACAAATTCAGGATATGAAGATGTTGTTGATTGTTGATGAGAATGAATTTGTTAATATGCTCAGCGAGTTTTGTGATGTATGTCAAATAGTAATAGTAAAAAACTGCAGTGTCGATTCTTTTGATTCACTACGAAAGAAGCATTGGCGACATCCAACTTTTCCGATGAGTTGTCCGTCCTTATGCAACCTACGAAGTGGATTTGTGAAGTTTATGTCGACCAAATACTTGATCATTAAAAAGAGCCAAGGCTTTCAGAGAGAGTTGTTGAATCGGTTTGCCGGCATCCTCTACTACTGCCTACATTTTAACACCTATATTTGATCACATTTCAACTAAAAATGTAGTATAACTTTTGGCTGTCTACAACAACTGAGAGAATTAGCGGTCAATCGGTGCAAGCAAGACGAATATTCTAAAAGAAAATGTTAAACTTGGGAGAAGTTCGAAACATTGACAAGTGGTTGAGTGACCTAGTATTTGGATAAGGCATTGCCTAAGTTATCCTAAAAGTCAATTGACACATTAATCCTTTAAAATTTTAAAATGTTGAAGCCTGACTGCTTACATAAAACAATACTCCAAGGTATTTGATTTAAATATGTAACACAATTGAACTGAATTTACATTAACTTTTAATTTTCTTTTTGTTGGAATTTGAAATTGAAATTCTAATTTCCTTTTTGCTTGCCAAGCCTATCACAATTATAATTTAACTTAAAATCTGATTGAAATACCAATTACAAGACTGGATCATGACTCATGATACATACACAAATTTTTGATTTAATTCTATCCTAAACACATGCTAAAAGGAAAAAAAACCTACCAAGTCTTGTATCTTAAAGTCTTGTGGGATCCCAGGACTCTGAACGTTTTTTCAAATAATGGAAATTTGATGTGTCACATTAACTATAAGGCCATCCACAACGCTGTTCCCCCACCGTTCCTAAACCGTTCCTTAAACTACTATTTGCGGGCCCCACTGTACTTTTTTACTCCATTCCTTAATTATGGAACGAAACATGCAACCCTCCGTTTCTTATCCGTTCCTTAACCGTTCCTTAAATTACTATTAATTCAATTTCATTTTTTATTTTTATTTCCAACCCAATTCAATTAAAACAAACACACTTCATTAAAATTAAAATAACATTACAACTTAAAATTAAAAAAATAGAAAAAGACATAATTAAAATCCTAAAAAAATAAAAAAATGACATAATTTAAAATACAATTTTATAGAGACAACCAAGAATAAGTTTGTCCCACATCGAAAGTGGAACATAAAACATTCAAGGATGTCTCTATAAAATAGAGACAACCAAGAATGAGTTTCATAAATTCGCAAGCCCATCAAATATATATGGGCTAATACGAATTTCTAGTATTCATTTATTTGTAAAAATTGTTTTTAAATATAAAAACAATTTTTATAAATAAAAAATATTTTTTTAAAATTCATTTAAAAAAAAAAAATTCATTGCGTCAGCGTGACGACGCCCACTCGCGGGCAGGCGAGTGGGCGTCACGCACGACGCAGGGCGAGCCACGTCGCCGAAGCGCGTGGCGACACAAGCCGTGCCACGTCTCGCGGCGACGACACCCGCGACGGCATGGGCACGACACGGAGACGGAACGCACCCCCGCAACGCGTCGCGCGCCAGTTCCATTCCGCCGGCACGAAACGCGGAACGCGGGCGGCCCGCGTTGCGGGTGCTCTAACGTGTTTTCAAATAAATGGCGAAAATCGTGGAAAGATAAAATAGGAAGCTGACACACTTGCTGCATTCAGCTATAGGCCAAGGGTGAAAACAATGGTCTCGAAAGCATCATGTCGACTAATTTCCAGAGAAATCACAGACTAAATGTAAATACATGGAACAGTTGACATAATCTGAAATACTCATTTAAGGCGCAGAGAAAAGATCATGAAAGATTAAGAATGTCAATAGTTAAACGTTAGCAACAACCAACTACAGTATGCCATATTCCTCGAGGAAAAAAGTTCCCATTCTGTTCATATGAATTCTTCTTCGTTGTCAATTAGAAAGATCTCAGCAACTTCTCAGTCATTTCTCTACAAACAATATAACAAACGAGAGAGGGAGGGAGAGAGGAAAATGAAGACCTGGAGAATTGATTCCCTCGAATGCAGACATCCCAAGTAACCAACAGTAAAGCCTGCTAGCCTTGCATTTGTTGGGATGATTTGTACTCCAACATTTCAGCTTTGTATCTTTCCTTGTCTCGTAAACCCTTCTCCTGGTATACCTGATATCACCGTAGGGTTAAGCACTTATTTGCAAGATACAATTGTGTCATTTTATCTCAGCATTTCAGATTCAAGAGTATAAGTCCCAGGATTAGTACTATATTTCTATTTTCTATGCATGTGTGTGTATGAGTTGGAACTGAGAGCTCCTATGAATGATCAAAGAAGCATTTTACATCCTACAGAAAACACAACGGTGAAGTTCCAGGTCAAGTGAATAGCACAATTCGAAAGCAGTTTTATCAAGGCCAGATGAGAGAGCGAATAGTACAATATTTATTTTGGGGGTGGGGGATGGGGTTACAATTGACAATAGGTTGTGCAAACAAGACAGCAAGAGTGAATATATATGGGTCCTGCTTTGTTTCACTATCCTTTACCTATTAATATCATTACTTACTACAGACAAGGAGGAATTAAACCGACAAGACTTGAGAAAGTCATTGCACTAGTCCCTGGATATACAGAGATCTAGTAGCTATATTAAAGCCTAAGCCTTATCATCTTCGAGGTTTCCAGTTTCCAGTTTCCACAACAAGGGGCCAAGGGCAACACAAAAACTTGCTTTGCAAAGGAAAGTAACTCAAACAAGAATTGGCTATTTACAACTATATTAGCAGCTATAATCTATTTTAAGCAGAAATCGGAAGATACAGCAAATAAGTTACCTAAACTGTCAAGAGTACATTTATTTTACCTGTTTTTCAGCCTCCGTCAAATTGCTCCATAGATGCCCAATTTTTTTGCTGATAGCTCTTTCTTGTCCATGGTATGAAGGCCTCAGTATCTGGTATTGCTCTGCAAAAAAGAAGGTGTAACCGCTTCTATTTCGCTTGGGATGGGCTGGGTCTTTAACGGCTGTATGATTCTTTCTCCGGCTAAGGTGGACAGGATCGTCAGAAGTGCTACGACTTTGGTATGCATCCTGTTCCGGACATGAGTGATAAAGGACGCCTTTCAGAACTTCAGATCCCACCTTCATCGTAACTAAATATCCATCGTCAAATTTTCCGTCTATTGTTCCAGAGATTAAGCTTCCATCGCCCAAGTTAGAATTTGCTGCTAATCACATAATGCGATCCCATGTTAATATTTTCAAGAATAAGAAAGTCAAGTAACACGAAATAGACCACAATAATGCTATATATATAGCTGTATTGAATCCCCACCTGAGAGCTTCTCAGATGCAGCACCATCATCATCCCCATATGACAATGTTTGACCTATTTAACAGTTTTGGGCAGATTAAAAGCTACACACAGGAATAACTCGAAGGCAAAGAAGAATAATACTATAATCAAGTTGTGAAGGTACCTGCTGCTATAACGGTTGGTTCTTCTTTCTGAAAATAATAAACCTGTTCAAAATGATAAAGCAACGAGAGATAGTACTTTCGCAAAACAAATGATGCACTTGTAATAGAAGTTGGGAAGTTGAAAGCAGCAATGATTTCCTTCCATCTGCGTTCTTTTATGACCTGCCACATGTATATATAATAGTTAGCAAACACATCAAAATAAAATTTTAAGTTATGGAAATAGTATAAGTGTAGAACTAGTAATCAGCTTCAGCCAATCAGTATGATCTCGCCAACTTTGCCAAGTTATTTTAGAGCATCCATTAAATACCACTATCTGCTGGCAGTCTGGCACTGCTGCTCATAATATAGTGTTGCCAAAAAATCAGCTAACCACTAATGGTTCACCAAATCCTCATTGTTCAACCGAAAAGCACCAGTCATCTACTCTACAGAAAATCTGATGTAAAATTTAAACCCACATGCTAACGTCACAAGTCCCCTTATCCTTTCACTGAGCAAGAAAGGCAAGTCTACAGATTGAGTCATAGAATAATGATATATAAAGTTTAATATGTAAAAAGTGATCCCAATTCCCAACCTGTATGAATTTTCCCGAGTAAATAATCAGAAAAAGTTAGAGAAAGTTTAATGTCAAGTGCTATTCAAACTCTTATAACAAAAACTCAAAAAAAGATAACTCCTCATATCATGATTTTCATGATTTATAATGTTACTTTTAAACGGTGGGTATCTTTGAAACATTACAGTAACATTTATTGCAACAAACAGAAAAAATCTTAATTATGAAAGGTAAACGCACCATAAGCAGTCCTTTATTACAATCTAAAATGTACAATAAAAAAGATACAGACAGTAATGATTCGAAGAGTTAAGAAAGCATACTTTTTCAATACCACCTCGAGTGGTCACCTCTATAAAAAGTTGATGCAGATCTAAAGAACTCCTCCCACAATAGGGACCCTAAACAGCGAAGGACAGAAGTTAACACAAGATAGTGAGTGATTTCTCAACAATTTTGCATGTGGTTGCAATGATCACCAAATTTGCGTCAACGGAATCACCATATTTTCTATTGTGACGAAGTCAGGTTTCAGATGCATACAATAGGAATATGCAGGTGAGAAACCAAAAGATTATGCTACTCTAAAAGCAGTAATTATAGCTACTATCATTACACAAAATACATAACAAGTCTCAGATATGAAACTTGATTCACATGGAATGGGACTGAAACAACTAATTTCACTTGAACTAAAAGTTCGAACAATTGCCAATTGATCCAATCCTATGTCATAAGCAACTTCATACTCCCAACATCATGAACTTGCTCATGGATTAAAAATTATTTTCTTCTTCCATGCTATAGTTAGATGTTAAAATAGTAGCCAAAGAGTGCAATGAAGATATACATAAGCGGAGTATCTAGATTTCCCTAAGATGTTTTTCTGTAAAGGAGCATAATTATGAATAGCCAAAACAGAATTCATAATTTCATTAGAGAGGCAAATCATAGTACAATAGGTACAACATTTCCCTGAATCACAATAGGGCATATCATATCGTATGATATAACCTCTGACCTCTCTTGCAAGTTTAAAATTCAAAATTCATTTTCACAGAAATACCTCCCAAACAAGAAATTTTTACTCTAAAACCTCATTCTCTATGTAAAAATAAACTCAAAGGTAACATAATGTGTTCCTCAAAGTAAATTGGATTATAAACATATCAGCAGTCACTATAACTATCAATACAATGGTGCAGTACATAGGTTTTTCCAATATTACTAAAAGATACTAGTACTCTTCCACAAATTATTTTTCCTAACCACAGCACGAGAAAGGGCATCGCGAGTACTCTTTTCAAACAAGAAAACCAGAAATCAAAAACCCCTACTAAATCCTACCTCCTAAAAAAAGTTGAATATATCAAATCAAAAGCACAAATCAGCTCAAAATCAGGTCTACCAACACTCCAACACCGCCAAAACAACATGCACAAGCAAATTATGCAGCTCGAAACAAACTATTCAAAAAAGTGTAACTAGAACATTATCGCAGCTTCAAAAAGAAATTGAGCGGGGTGGAGCAGGAGAGATACCGGAAGTTGGTGCCGTAGAAGGCGTGAAAAGCGCGAAGCTTGTCCAGGAAAAAATCAGGATTTTGAATAATCTGTTGATATTGAGCTTCGGGTTTGGGATAGGAACTGTATATTGTCATAGGAGCTTCCGAAGATGGGCCGTTTGACATTTTATTAATTTGGGAGAGCAAACAATTATGGTTCAGATAAATAGCATTTTAATCATTTCTAATGTTAACGCTTACAGATTGATCATAATTATTACACTACTATTGAATTACATTTGGGTGTTTGCACTCTACCTCTAAAACTAAAACCCTTCCATTTCTAACCCCCTTTTCATTATTCAACGCCGGTAGATTTTTTTTTAATTATTTACATATTAAATACTCCTTCAAAGAATTTCATTCATTTTATTTTTTGTTTTTTTTAATTATTTACATATTAAATACTCCTTCAATGAATTTCATTCATTTTATTTTTTGTTATTGTTAGTTTTATAAAGTATAAGAGTACCCGCAACGCAATACAACCTCATGTATAAGAGCATCCATGATGCAGCTGTCCCAAACGGCTGCATTGCAACACTAAAAATGTGGGGGCATTTCAACCTCGTACGACTGAAAGCCCGGTCGTCTGACCAGCACAAGTAGATTTCATTCGTATTTTTATCGTAACTTTTAATACTCTAATTTCATCTGTGAATATAGTCATTTCCTACTCATTATTTTGAATTACTTCGCTCTTCTTACACAATCTTTTTTTATCTTTCTATAGATTTATTGGAAATGGATCCAAGTACTCAAACAGCTTTTCCGATCGAGTGACTCTGCCTTGAAAATATGATTGTAGAGCTTGAAAAATTAGGACTTCATTAGATTTCATTTTTGAAATTGTTATTTATATTGTAGTTATTAATCCATACGGAGTATTTTTTAAGTAATATGAAGAAGTTTTTCTTTTTTAAAAAGAAAATTCTCAAATTGAATTGTGACTTAAAATGAGGCTGAAATGAAACTAAATGGATTATATTACAAGTGTTGTAACTAAAATGAAAAATGTTGATATGATAGCTAAAAAGTTGTGGCATAAGTGTGGATGCCCTAAGAGCATATCAGTGGGACGGATGTCCCGGCGGACATCCCAACGGACTTCAACAACACAAACTAGGGGTGACAAATCGTGCGTGTCGGGTCGTTATCGTGTCGACACGATAACGACACGAACACGATAACAACAAACACGAACACGACCCGTTAAGAAAACCTCAAACACGAACACGAACACGACACGAAACCCTCAGACACGAACACGACACGAACACGACACGAACCCATTAACGACACGAACCAATTCGGGTCAACACGACACGATAACAACACGTACACGAGATGACACGATAACGACTCGATAACAACACGACCTGATAACGGTTAAACCTATTAAAAATGAAAATAATAAGAATTAATAATATTAAAATATTATTTGTTAACGGATAACACGAACACGACACGAACACGTATTGTTAACGGATAACACGAACCCGACACGAACACGACACGAAATTTTCATGTCCTTAACGGGTCGACCCGATAAGGACACGAACCCAATAAGCTCTGACCCAAACCCATTATTTTCGTGCCGGTTCGTGTCGTGTTATCGTGTCGTGTCAAAAATTGCCAGCCCTACCACAAACACCTCATGTCACGTCATAAGGACATCTCACTGCACAAGGCGGACATCCCCAACGACATCCCGACGGACATCCACAATAATAAAAATTTACAAATTAAACAATTTACGGAATTAAAATTTCGACACGAATATGGAGAAAATGCAACCACTTTATTTAAAACAAAAAACATATATAATTATTAAAAAAAATCCGTAGTTAAAAAAAACAACCTCAAGCTTCGACAAATGCGGCCCCAGTCTCACTCCTCGTCGTCCCCGCCGCCAGTCCAGTCATGCCTGTGGCCGGTCCCGGCGTCACTAACGGGCAGGGATGGCATCCACAAATCGCACCGCATACTGTCGATGACATCCTTCAGCATCAACTTGTATAAGGGGTCAGTCGTTGCATACCACTTCTCCATGGTGTGTATCAGGGTCTCATGCTGCTGTATGCGGGCGAGTGAGGGGAGCTCGGGATCGATCTGGGAAGGAGCTGCCGATTGGACCTCGGGGGACCCGCTTGCGCTTCCTCTAGCCATCGGCATCGCGGTCTTTTGCCTAACCGAGCGACGGCGGCGGGAAGACGATTGCGAGGTGCTGCTGTACTCCCCGGAGGCGTTGATCTTCGTCCGCTTCGGCCAGTTAGCTTCAACACCCGAACTAAACTTGGCGGAAGTCTGCACCGCAAGATAGACCTCTCAATATTTGAATTCCCCGAAACCCAATTCACTGTCGGGGAACTGCTGGTGAAACAGAAGCTTCACATCATCGGCGAACATGCCGCTGGTTGACGTGCGGAGGTTGTTTTGGTGGATGCCGGCAAATCGGTTGAGCTACCTCCTCAGCCGCTCCCCTTGTTTCCGGCATTGCTCTCCATCGTGAGGCTTCCCACATGGAGGTTTGAATTGGAGGTAGCTTTGGCTAATGCGCCACCACATTCTGTCGATATGCTGGTTAGCCCCGACGTAGGGATCCTCGACTACACTGATCCAGGCCTTCGCTAGCGCGACGCACTCCCCTATGCTCCAGATGGTCTACTTTCTCCCGCCGACTTCCTCCCCTTCCTCCTCAGCCCCCGCCCCACCCTCGTTCCCCGCACGCGATGACGAGGTAGTACCCTTGCCCTTCCCTCTCCCTTGCTTCGGCGTCCTCCCTGTCGCCGGTGGCATCTCAGTGGGAGACTCCCTGACCGGAGATAGCCACAACTCCTCAAAAGAGAAAAGTCTCAATGCCGGTGAACTGAGTCTCCAAAGGAGTACTCTGGGGGGGAATCACTAGACAATAAATCCATGTAGGGGCGATAGACATTGTCCCAAGGTAATTAGGGGACCCCCCTGCCTGCTCCCCCCGCAGCGGCAGGCATGCCCTGCATCATCCCGGGCATCATCATCCCGGGCATTTGGGGCATCCTCCCCGTCATCACGGCACTCATCCCGGGCATTTGGGGCATCATCCCACACCAAAGGGGGTACATAGTGTAGTACCCGGGCATCATCCCCGCCATTTGGGGTTGGGGCATCATCGTCGCCATTCCGGGCATCACCCCGGACATCGGTGCACTTCCGCCGGCATTTCCCTCAACTCTAACGGGAAAAGTCGACGTTTGTGACTCGCTCGTGGCGGGGGAATCACTATCGTGGTGCTCCATTTATCTTCAAAAAATTTGAGAGTAGAGAGAAAGAAATTCGTTAAAACAAGTGGTGCGAATGAAATGAAGTTCAACGAGCCATATATAGAGTTTTTTTAAAAATTAAAAATCGGGACGTCCTTCTTGGCACCGCAATGGCGGACGTCCCCGGAATGCCGCTGAACTCCGGTGTCCGCAACGCACGTCCACGTTCTCCTCCCTGCTGCCTAAGGGCATTAGCAATGGGGCGCCCTAAGGCGCGCCCTATGCACCGCCACGTCATCTTTTTTTATCCTCCTACTCTTCCACCTGCAGTGGGGCGCCCTATGGGACGCCCTAAAGCGCACCCTATAGGTTTTACTATTGTTTAGTTAATTAATTTAAATGTTTTTCAAATATATAATGCAAACTAATTAAAAAACACAACGATTAAATAAAAACCGGCGAAGACTGCATTGATTAACAAAAGTTACACGATTCAAGTTGGGGTAGAGGGTATTTAAACAAAATTTACAAATGAAGGTGGGGTAGGGGTATTTAAATGTGAGTTTCGAATTTAGCATTAAAAAAAATCAAAAACGCGTGCCATTGGGCGCGCCATCGTCCGCGTCGCCCACAATGGGCTTAGGGCGTCGCATCGTCCGGGAACCCACAATGGTGCCCGATGGCGCGCCCGAGTACGATGGCACGCATCGGGCGCTCCTTCGGGCGCCCCATTGTGGATGCCCTAATGGCGGATGTCCCGCGCGGACTTCTGGCACGCAGGTCGAACGTCCGTTGGGACGGCCGCAAGAGAGTAAGATCTAATTTGTTTTTCATCTCATCCATGTTTATATCCGTAAATGGCTTATTCCCTGAAATTTGTGGTTAATAACTGAGTTGTTTCCGCTAAATTTTTTTGCTATATATTCTTACGTGTAGACTTTCAAGGCATAAGTGTTGTCCAAATCGATTTAAAGATAAAAAAATGAATAAATGGAGTATATATTTATAATGTGTGGTGAAGAAAGAAAAGTAAAAGGAATACCGTGGATTTAACGCATCTGAGAAGCTCTTGTGGAGTCTGTGTAAGATCGAGGGAGGTTATAAATAAACTATCGAATTTAAATATCGGTATATAAGTACTCGTCGACAATCTGATGTACCAATTTATGCATAAAATACGTTTGTTTGAGTGTTTTCAAAGCCATTTCACCATTTGTTTCATGAAAAAGAAAAGACAAAATAATCATGTTATACAATAATTTTCTCAAATGAAAGGTGTGTTTGTCTGTTAGATTGCTTCAAATTGGAGTCACGGGTTGTATAAAGTAGTTATAATTAGCGAGAAAAAAATTTATTTGCATCAATAAAGTAAATGTACAACTTAATTGGGAATGCATTCGTAACGACCTAATATTTTACTATTATACCACTATTTTACAAGTAAAACGTATATCGGTTCCAAATGTCATATGACTATCTTAATTTGAATTTTCTAAAAGTTTAATTTTAGGGCATCAACATCGCGGCTGTGAATGACATCGATCGCTCAAATTAGCAATGCGGTGCGGTGTTGATGCATTGAGGGGGCGACCATGGTGCCCGTAACCAGTATGGCACCGATGTGTCCAGCCACTCCATTGTAGCCAGTGTCGGACCTACAATGGGGCCTGGGGATCCCATGGAACCCCCAACTTTCGTAACTATTACGCTCTCCGTTCCACAGTAATAGAATCATTTTGACATTTTGGTACGTTCCATAGTAATAGAGTCATTTTCCTTTTTAGTAAAAGTCAACATATTTTTCCACACCTACTTTATTCTCTCTTACTTTTTTTCTCTCTTCATCTCTCTACCTTTTTTATTTTTCATTTTATTCTCCTTGTACTTAACTCACCTAACCCAATTTTTTTAATCTCCGTGCCGAAAAAAGCGCTTCTATTACTATAGAACGGAGGGAGTACTATATACTATATACTACTCCTATTAGTTTCATGAATATAATTCTTCATCAGCTTAAGTGGCTGACTCCATGGTCTCCGTTTGGAGAGGTCAGGAGTCAGGTTAGGTTTGTGCTTCCATTATCACAATACGCAAAGTAGGTGTTTTAGTCTGTGAAATTTATATTTTATTAATACTTCTCATCTTTACCAATATACAAGCTTTTAGTTTTAACTTATTGCAATAAAAAAAATCTCTCTTATTTATTTCTCATTAAAATAAAAACAACATTATACTATTTTTTTTCTCTCTTACTTTATTATTTTTTTATTTAACTTAAAAAATAACACACATATAAAATCTAGTGAACAATACTTCTCATTTTATTAAATATACACAAACTTTTAGTTTTAACTTAGAGCATCCGCAATGGCGCCCGTCGGGGCGGAATTCCCACCGGCGTGCGGAAATTCGGTGGTTGACGTCCGCCATTGTGCATACTGGGCGCGGATACGGAATTCCGAGGTGGACGTCGCAGTTCTGCGGAGTTTAGCGGAATTCCGCACGGAATTCCGTCCTGACGTCCGCCATTGCGTTGACTGTCACGGAATTCCGCACGGAATTCCCGTGTATTGCATTAAATGTTTTTTTTATTTTCTATAAATACATCCCGTTGAACTTCATTTTATTCGCACCACTTGTTTTAACGAATATCTCTCTCTAAATACCTTTCTTTCGAATCATCAATGGAGCACCACGATAGCGATTCTCCCGCCTCGAGCGAGTCACTGGCGCCGCATTTTCCCATCGGCGGGAGTACGCAATTTTCCCAGTCGATGTCCCAAATTCCGAGGATGCTGCCCCAATCTCAAATGTCATCGGGCAACTTTTATAGTTTTATTATTCGTACTCATTATTCATCTATATATCTTATAACTTCCTATCACCCGTATACAACTACTTACGGCGAGGATAAATATCGAAAAATACTCTATTATAGTTAATACTAGTAAATTGGGCCCCCAAGAATTGAAGTCCAGTTTCCGCCAGTGATTGTACCACGTTTGGGGTTGAAATGTGGTTTTTGGGGTGGTGGAGCTAAGTGCAGAAAATTAAATAGTGTATAATTCTAATTATACATGTAAAAATGCATACACAGTTTCCAAGTGAATGTTGAAGTCTCCAACAAAGAAGCATCATCAAGTTGTTTGGACTTTGGAAACAAGGAAGAAGGTGGCGAAGGAAAGCGGAAGAAGATGGCCAGTGAAGGAAGATTCGGTAAGCAAAAGATCAAAAGGTGGCCACAAAGTATAACGAGCTTTCTTCGGTGATGAAGGAAAGTTGTTCAAGTACGAGGACATTGGGGATTCTAGAAAAGTCGGTGATGGAGGAGAATTTGCACTTTTCTCATCATCAGCCTATAATGACAAAAGTGGGTAAGAAGAAGGGAAGAGTTGCAACGGCTCCGAGCACTACTACTACTACTACTTAGCATTGATAATAGAAAGCCTAGTTATTTACGTGATTTAGATTGTTTCACAGATGGATTAAGCAATCAAAAAAGAGAGTTTCAGTAGATGAATGGAAGAAGAAAAGACAAGACGACAGATTGAGTAAAAGTAAATCAGAATGTATACACACAGTAGATATAGCTAGGGTTTGACATTCAAATTCAAATTCAACCGAAGAAGCTGGGGTCGTAGCCATTGCTAGAGGTGGCGAGAACGTAGTAAGCGACGATGTGGCCGATGGATCCCCACGCCAGCACGTCGACGATGTTGAATCCAACAGGATCGTTCGATTTGAGGAGGCTGACGTACTCCTTGGCGCGGACGTCGCCGGCCTCGAAGTGCGAGATCCCGTTCTGCTCCGGCACCTGCTTCGCCACATTCTCCCTCTGGAAGTTGAAGAACACGAACCTGCCTAGGAACAGCGACAGCCCCGTGCTCAGGCTTATCACCAGCGACGGGTTCAGCTCCGCCTTCACCGCCAATCCAGCGCCACTGCGGCGGAAGGTGGCGGAGGCGGGCTTGGAGAGGAGGAGAGAGGAGTCGGTGGCCTTGTTCAGTGGGCGGAGGCCTTGGAAGGTTGGGGCGGAGAACAAGGCGGAGGCCATTGCGATTGTGGTTGCGGTGGAGATTTGGATTTAGATTTGGATTTGGATTTGGATTTGGATTGGAAGTGGTGGTGGGATTGGATTAATCAAAGATGAGGTTTATAAGGAGAAGCGGATTTCGTGAGGAGGTGAACGAATTGGAGCTGTGAAACGAAGATTTTGAATGCTGATATGGCGCTGCCTCATTGGTTGGGTCTGGATCACAGATATTTGGTGCATTTTGTTCCTTATTGTTTTATTATTACAACTTATTATTTTCGTAGGCTAAATTTAACACCCAGGATCCGTGGTAGCGTGTCTGACTCCAGATCACAAGGTTGCGTGTTCGCTCACGTCGGGGGTTCAATCCCGATCCATATCTCTTTTTATTTATATTTATATTTATATTTATATTTATATTTATATTTTTGGAGAAATTTTTTATGAAATCGTACCCCTGTATAAAATCACTATGCTCAAGAAAATATCAATCCTACTCCTACATAACATGTGAAAAAGGTTTTAAAATGTGTATAAGTATAGTACTCCATGTTTCAATATTTTACATCAAAGAGAAACACATTACCTTAACAAGCACATTGTAACAAAGACATCGTTATATGTATGAGCCTTGGCCAAACACCAAAGCAAGACCTTGTGATGTTAAAGAACCTGATTTTGTGCTGTCGACCATACTTACTTCATACAGAGTGAGATTTGTCAATTACATTACAGTTATAGTATTAAAGACCTTGATTGGAAGATTGGTTGATTTCCATTCATTAAATTATCCAAAACCCACAAAAAAATGAAGAGAATGGTGCTAAGAAATTCTAGCAAATTGGAAAACGAAATTCAAATTGTCCAAGAACAGAAAAGGCAACAAGTCCAATTTTTCACAAACCAGATATGACAAGATTCCTGACCTCCACAGCTATTGTTTGCTTTAAAATTTAATCATGACACAAACTCATATCCCTAGTTGGATATGCACAACCATTTCACCATAACTATCTATCCTCACTGTACACCCCTTCACTCATAGCATCTGATCATCCCTTGACCAAACCTCTAAACTAGGATACCAAAATAAATTGCATTGCACAACATGACAACTATACAACTTCGTCCCGCTCGCATAACAAAACCCGCTCAGAAAATAGTGTCGAGGTATGAGTACTCCCTCTGTCTGCCAAACTCAAGAAGGCTACCATATGTACGGTCCCACACTCCAATGAAGAGGGATTCTGTATCAGGACTAAATGACATACCGGATATCTCACCAAAGAAATCGATTTCCTGCTCCTTCTCATACCCACTATTGACATCAAATACATGGACGAAATCTGCAGGTTCTGCCATAGCCATGAATCTGCCATCTGATGTATAGCGGATTGAACGAATGGCTCCTAGGTTTCCCTTCAAGGCAGTGACTGATGCTGAAAGATTCCGGATATCCCAAATGCGGCAGGTTTTGTCCTGGTTCCCGGTAGCAAAGGTCAATCCTCCAGGGTGCCAAGCTGATGCAAATGAGTAGTCCAAGTGACCCTGAAAAGATGCAATTGCCTGCAAACAAAGATACAAGATTAAGAACCCAGCAGTCAGAGTACATCATTACTTAGCACCGAAGTCTCTGTGGTGCAAGGAAAGATTCGTATACCTTTCCAGTCCTGGAATCCACTAGCATACCCTCCGGGTCATCACCAACAATAGCAAGAAGCTTACCATCGGGACTTAGGGAAGTATGCTGCATGAAGAGTAAAGTCAAGTTAACATCATCACGAAATATTAAAGGACTGCACTTGCATTTGAAAATAACTTATGCAATTGTAGGCATAAATGACAATCTCAGGTTAGGCAACAAGATTTTGCACCCCAAAGTTGATAAAATTTTGAATTGGCCCCACCCAATTAGCTACCTAGACAAGTACTCCAATAATACCCATCACAGTAGGGTTACTTTAATATACATATAGAGGCAGGTGACCAACTCACAAAAGCACACTTAAATAACTTTGTGTACGTGCAAGTGTGTAACGTCAATCTATAAACTGGTTGATATCAACACACATACGTGAATGTTCATGCACAATAAGATGGCCAGAGACTCACATTGACTGGCCATGTAAATCGAAAATGGTTAGACGGTTGAAATTTCTCCATATCAAAGTCTCTAACTCCATTGTCATTATTCGAAGCCACAAAATGCACTGCCCCACTGGAACAAGAAAGACACTTTCATGAATGTCCATCACCAGCAAAAGAAAAAAGAAGGGTACAAAAAGAAAAGAAGGGATCATAGGTAGAGAGAGAAACAAAAAATCCACAAACATTGGTTAAGAGCAGATACCTGCTAGACGTATATATCTCAACTGCATTAGTGATGGCATTATCTTCATACGTAGTCCGAGTACAGTATGAAACTCCAGGCCTATCCAGATTCTGCAACGAAACAGGAGGAAATGGATAGCTAATATTCTAGCAATAGCCATTAGTTTAGTGCGAGAAACTGAATAGTCAATTAAGAATTTATCACAAATACCACGAATGAAAAGCATAGTAAACAGACTATATCTGTTATATGCATATTTATGACTGACTGGCGAGTTGAAGGTATTTGTAAGTAAAAGTCCAGATAATTAATTGAACGAATTGAAAGAATCTACAAATAGCATGTCTTTTCCAGTTAAAACTTAAAACCAATAACAATATAACTGCCAGCAGAAACCACACCACCTGTCAGTCAAGCAAAATAGTTTACCCTCAGAAGATAAGGGAAGAATATGCTGGACAAAGCAAAAATAAATAAAACTGCAACTCCATTAAATAAATATATTGTAATGAATGCACACCTTGCAGATAAGTTCTCCCTGAAACCCTCCAGCAACTAGCAACTTATCTTTCACTGCTACCGTGCTGACCTGAGTCTGGGTAAATCCTTCCAACAAGCTCCCAGGGTGTTTCTGCATTAGGTAAGAACAATGAAATGAGTTCGAAATTGAAACACCTGCAGGACAATATTATACACACACACACACACGCATCCACTATAAGCAAAACTGAGAGTAGATGCTAAAGTGAAATACTACCTCACAAGGTGCTACATGTCCTGATACATTAAGAACTTCAGATTTGGTGCATGATAACGATGACCAATGCATGATAGAGAAATGAGACAGGAAGTAGACATCATGTTTTGATGTAGCCCATACCAAATTTCTCAGCTGCAAAAAAACATAAAAAATAAAAATCACATGTAAGCAATAGTAATCCAATTTCAACACTGCCAAGATAAGTCATGGTAGAAAAGAGAGAAGAAAAAAAGTCACACATGTTTAGGGACGATACTCAAACCACCCATTCAGGATTTAGGGCTACTCAAACTGAGCCAACTGCTCCCCTAACCCTAAACCCTCTGGTTTTCGAGCTATCCCACCAGACCAGTGAATTTACAAAAAATATTCAGCAATGAAGCAGAAAGTATTATGCATTACACATTATTCAGGCAAGCTCTTAAGGCCTCTACTTAAGACCGCAAAAAAGAACAATTAAATAATTTTCCAAATAACTAAAATAATATGGGAAGATATGCTCCCCAGAGAATCTTAGACAAGGAGGATTATTATTCGATGAGATACGGAAAATCGCTCAAGCATTGTACTCTGAGACACTTTGTTTACGCACTGATTACTTAAATACATCGTACAGATTCATAAAAAAAGGCATTTAAGCACTTAAAATGAATCGATAAAGCAAATATCCTCGGCAAACTATTTCAAATACCTGAAAATGTAAAATTGTAGATTTTGCAGATCTTGAATTTCGTCTGAACACATAGTACGGACCTCCTTTTTCAGTAGATTTGCAATCCTATTTGAAACCGGAAAAGGAAATAAATTGAATTGCAAAGCCGAACCAACCAAGAACAGATTAAATAAAGCAACAAAATAAAGAATCTACCTTTTCTGATCCCTCTCCAGATTTAGGAATGTTTTCGTAATTCTTGTATTGTTCTAGTCTAGTCTGCCTATATTTCTCTCTTGTTACGTGCAGCCGCTCCCAGGGAATCCCTTGGATATCTCTGCCCTTTCTAGCTTGAGCCGCAGTTGTGTCTTGCATTCTATTATTCTGCGAGGAGAGAGGTGATGTTCAGCAATTCATATAGATTAAATCTGATGTCAATAAAGTAAAACAAGCGAGAGTATCAGATCAATGCTAAATGGGTAGCTCATTTAAAAGATTCTACGGCAAATAGGTAAATTTTGATTTTTAGATAATATCACGCTTCTCATGTGCAAACTGGTTAACATTTCAGCAGAGCCACACACTTTAATTATTTATATATGGCTGGCAGTGACGTTTGAACACAATCATGCAATATGAACATCTCATCCAGAAGCTTCAGTAGGGAGGATGAAAACTTTAATATATAAATTTCATTTTTTAACATTAAGATAAGTTGAAAAAAAAGCAGCCACTAACAGTTCAATTTGCAAGTTAAAAAGCATGATCGAACCAAGTATTCATATTCGTCCATATCAGAATCTGAGCCACCGGCATCTCCTGCGTGGAACTCATCATCCATATCGTCATCTGCATCTTCCATCTCATATTCCTCTTCCATTTCTTCAGCTTCATTTCCTTGTTGATTGGACATGATCTACGTAGAAAGAACAATCAACGAAACTGCTCAATGGCTACATATAATTAGCATTTACTTAGTCACAAATATCAAGACACCTATAAGGATCGAGTTAAATGGTATGTTGCGTTTTATGATACATCATGAAGATCAAGTCAAAATTTGTAAAAAATGATAGGTTGCAATAAATGTTACTTAAGAAAAGAGTCGCTACACATTCCACCTTATCTTGTGCATAAGGTCACGTAGGAAAGAACGGATCAATATAAACAGGTTTTATAGAACCGTGCAGCTTCTGATATCATTTAGGAAACAGATGGTTGTCATAAGTGCGCCCGCAACGAGTCACGCCGCTGTCTCGTACCAGCAGTACGTAACACGGGCCACCCGCATGACGCGTTGCGGGTGTGGCCAATTTCACTTGAATTAGCTATGATTATATGCAATCATTGCTATTTAATCAACTTACTTTTGCAAATCAAATTGAATAGGAGTATATGATATAAAATCAAAATTAGTGAAATACAAAAATATTAGTATAAATATACCTCCTTTTTAACACTAGGAGTAATTTGAATATCACAATAGTTATAACAAAAGAATACAGAGTTGCCGTGCAAACCCTCAAACAAATAGAAGCGAAAGAACGAGGAGGAAGGCCGTCACCGGCAGCAACTTGTATTCGATCTGAACTCCACTGTTAACATTAGCTTTCTCTTGTGCAGATCCCGGAGCTGGTGCGTCGCACTCGAGGCCAAGCTTGCCCTCACGGCACTCACTGGCAAATAGGCCCGGTGGATACTTCCCGGAGAGGTTGATATAGCTGAACATGGTTGAAGCACAGTCATTGGACAAGTCATTCAACTCGGCCGCAAATGGACAGGCGAACTCCTTCAAAGCAGGGCAGCACAAGCTTGGTGGGTATTCAGGCCCCTTGCATTTGCTGGTGATGATAGTGTAGTTCTGAAACTCGAAGTTCACAGGGCATGCTGCCACAACAGATTGATTAACCATCAGCTCAAAATCAATTTTAGTTACGCAAAATTATTCGATACAATATCAAGGAAAACACCCTTCTTGTGAAACAGAGTAGATGTGCATATTCCATATCACTTTACTAAGTTACTTACATAGATCGACGTTGGGATTATGTTGATCACAGCGCACACAACACACACTGCACGTGCACGTGCACACAACAAACACAAACACAACATTGCACATGTAACACGTACCAGAGTTTTAATTTTGATTGATTTCTTTGACATACCATATAAAGAAGTTGAAATTGGAACACAATTTATATCAATTACTTGATGTTTGCCAAACAAACATCAAAATGATACCAAGTGACCTATAAAGCAATTTAGCATCATTTCAATGAAGTGGCATTTGGATAAAACCCCTTTCTCCCCTAACCTTGACATTATCCAACAGATAAAAGAAGATCAAAGAAACTCAGCTCAAGTTTATTTTAGTACTCACTTCAAAATAACCCAGCTAGAGAACGAGGAAAACATTGACAACATCCAAACCTATCCTAGTTTAAATTTCCATGTGTTATTTCTAACGGGGACAAAACGTTAGCCACTCAAACTACACGAATGAGAACCAAACTCTGCTTGTTTCTAACTTTTCAACCTAATTTTTGTTTCTCTATCTTCAACCATTTACAACAAACTCAAACCCATTTCTCAGTATATGTCCCACTAAAAAGTAGTTTTCCTCCAACCATTGACACCAAATTCAAATTTTACATCATTTTTTAGTATATGTCTCACAAAATTTTGTGGTTTGGTGTATGGTTGGAAAAGTTTTCTACACCAAAAATGAGTTTTGGTGTATGATTGGAGATGGTTACAAAACACAAACTAAACCTCTCAAATTTCATATTGCTACTTATGCTTGATTTCCAGCCATTTATTTCACCAGATCACATTCTCAAGGTTGTTTCCCAGATTCTGGTTTCTATTTGAAGGACCAAACACTCCATGCCACTCACATTTTCCTCTCTCATCAAATTTGGCGCAAATAAATCGCCAATTCGGTGAATTAGGGCAAGAAATAACTTCCTTCACCCCAATTTTATTCTTGAAGAATTATTCACAATTTCTATAACCTATTCGTGCTGGAAAGTGAAAGCATATTTACTTATTAAGAAACAAGCTAAAACGTTGAAATTTTCAAAGGCATCAGCAAATGAAGTATTGATTGCAATCTGAATTTTTCCATAATTCGATTTAAATAACCAACAGATTCGTCATAAAAAACAAAATCCAAAAAAAAAGGAAAAATTAAGGATAAGAGAGAGAAAAATAAAACCTACATATCTTAGCTTGAAGGAGCCTTCTCTCACTCAAAACTGAAGATCCAAATACAGCGTCTGCGTCGGTTAAAACAAAATAAGATCAACAATCAGGAAGGTACACCATTTCAGCCAAAAATTAAACAGAGAATTCGAAAAACAAACCTGAAATGAAAGTGGAAGCGCTGAGAGAGGTAGAGAGCGAGAGACAGACAAGCAGAACGAAACAGAGCTTTGTGTGAGTTGAATTCAGCATGGTTGTGGTATAGATGACTCCGTTTGGTATGCCGATCCAATTAAATCAATTTGAGTAACCTGAAACTGTCGCAAAAAAAAGTGTTTGAGGTCGAAACGGTGGTTCCGTTGCAGATCCGTTTCTCTCTCTAGATTTCCGGTAAATGCAATAAATGCGCTAAGAGATAGTAACTGATCAAGATCAACGGATTTAGCTTTTGGGTTTGGATAGGTAACTGATGAAGAGAGATGGACAATTTATTTAAATTATTTAAATGGTAATGGTTGGAATAAATGAAAGACAGCCCACTGCCAGATAATAACGCGATATCATTTTCCTGCGTTTCCGTGTCTACACCAACTATATGTTTTAGTACTATAAGAAATTAGGATTTTGAGCAGCTATTCAAATTTCAGTTTGGATTTTTGCTCGATCTTATCTGATCCAAAATTTTTACGAAATCTGTATGCCGGAAATCCACTTCACGGTTACCTCCACGACAAACATGATCTAGTGACTCTACTCTAGTCATAATACGTTGCGAGAGTAAGCGAATGTCTGTCATCATATGACGAAGAGTACCCTAGCCATGCTTCGATTGTTGCGTCCAACCGTCCAATCCAATCGAAATGTGTGGCATGCATGCTATGTAGATAGCAATAAACATTGACTTAGAACTGAGAGCTTCACGTCAAAGCTAAATGTAGCTGTAAAAGAACCATTGAGTATGTTGTTTGATCACGTGCCCCGATGCAATGGTGAATGAACGAACCATCAATGTTGAGCTTGACTCTCGAAAATGAGTTTTTAAACAGTTGTATTTAAGTTGTAAATCATTACATGTAAATATTAATGTCGTTAATTAATGATTCTATCGTTGCAAATCTGGCTGTTTTAAATTTTAAATAGTTGAATTCATTTCATTAATTGTAACTTATCGGCTGATTAGTTTAATTGGGGCTTCAATAAATTATATCATGTCCTAAGTTAAATGTTTTTGCTGAAATCAACGAATGAGATCATATTTTAATTCTAAATGGATAAAATTAACTAGATTTACTCAATCAGACACAGAATTAATTTATTTATTTGTAATGAACCGCGAATATGTTTCTACTAGATTTTTTTTGTAAATGGTAATCAGACGATTAATCTTTGTTATATTACGTGCAAATTTCTTAATTTCTTACTCGTGGAATGATCTAATATGAAAAATTGTGTCATGTTTTCATAGACGGAGAAACTACTACTACTACTACTTATATTAGACCTACCTAAGAATACAAAATCCACATCGTGGAAGCCACAACTCTTTGTTGGTTTCATTAGAACAACATGCTTCCTTGTTCCTTCATAAAAAATAAAAAAAAGAAGCACTCTAAAACAAAAGCATGGATCTTTCCTCGTATAAATATTAGTAGAGCAGTTACATATTTGATGAAAACTGCTTCATTTCTACATGTTTGCTCTATTCTTTACCGACATTATATTTGGAGAAAAGAGAGCCTAACCTAGTTTATCGGAGTACGGTTAGATCAAGTATTGCCTTTTTTTACACTAAAATGTATACACTGTCCAGTCAACAACATTCCTCCGAATACGAAATCATAACTGAAGCTGCATTCCTCCCACGGTTAACGCTTAACAGAAAAACCTCCGTTCCTGCAAACGAGTTCAAACTAGATCAGTAAGATTGTCCGAGTGAGGCACTGCAATTGTGAAATTGAAGCGCATGATGCCCTGCTTGGCTAATTGACTTACCTGAAACTCAGACTCTCTCATATTCTCCAGAAACTCTGCTATATGGAGCTGCTTCACCACTGTCGCATGCAACACCTGGAAACAAAAAAAAAGATACAGTTTAATTCATGCTGGCCAGAACTCAGCTGAGTAAAGACCGAATCTGGTGGATGATTACCCTCTTTGTTTTCTCAAGGTCGCACTCCATGTTCTTGATCCTATCAAGAGATTGCTGAAGAATTTGGTCCTTCTCTGCTGGAAATTCTCTAGGTTTGCTGTTGAGTTCTTCCAGCAAACTTTCAAGTCTTTGGAGACGCTGTACACATGGACGTACCATCTCCTCTCTTCTCACAGCTCTCTCGTGGACGTAATGGTTGGTTTTTGGTTCAGGGTCACTCTTTAAACGTTTGGTGGACAAACATTGCTCCGTCTCTTCAAATATTCGATAGGCGTCTTTTGGACTAACAGAGAAAGCTTGTCCAGTAAAAACACTAACGGTCTGGACATATAATGCAAACTTCTCTTCACGACTTTCATCTTATGCTTTATGGTACCTGACACAGTCCCAAAACACAATCTTAAGCAAAAGAGTAGGGTTATATGCTTAAAACAATTAATTAGTGGTAAAAAAAAGACAAGAGGACTACATACAATCACAATTTGTTTTCTCAATTTACTTAGATCGAAAGGTATAAATAACGAATTAAGATAAAAAAGAACGACCGATAGCTAATCAACATCACCACACAACAAGAGAGACATGTTAAGGAGAAAAAACAAATCTCTCATACTTGGTTTGGCATCAGCATCTCTATTTCTTGCACTGTTCATATACATAGACTCATTCTCCTGTCCATACTCATCATCTCCATCACTGCCCACTGCACTAAAATACTCACTGGAACTGCTATAGGTATGTGCATCTGATGTTCTGACCTGAAAAAAAGTTTATAAATTTATGCATGAGTAGGCAACGACACTGCATTGCTGCCAACAAAAATTCCACGATGACTACATGAAGATAGGTGCGTTCTTTAGTTGGTATGTGCAAAGTGAGCGAGAAGAATGAAGGGGGAGGAGAGAGATGGAAGGAGGGGGGAATTAAAGTAACCATATTCTGTTTACATATTGTGCAGTGATAATATACTCCATCAGACTCACTTCTTCATGAACAGAAGCCAGTTTTGAATTCACCGAGCTATTTAGTCTTGTTGGAGAAAAAGGATCATCACCATCAGACCATGATTCAAGAGTAGAGATATCCCCGCATTTACCCTTACAATGTGATACACCAAAATATGACACATGGCATAACAGAAACTAAAAAATGTTAGTTATGAAAAAAACACTAACTACCTTCAGTGAACGGATTTGAATATATGAGTCACTTGCTGATTTTGCGATATGCCCGACAAGAGCTGGTTCTGCATTGAACATAAGCTACAAAAGGACAATTATTTGCATTAGTAAATAACTACAGATATACAGACTTCGACATCTTGAGCAATGTTCTGCAAGTTGCAATTAGAAGTACGCGAACTACTCATAATTGTGCTAACCTTTTGTATCTCTGGATCATTCCAGGGACCCTTATTAGATCTTAGGCAACCTCCCTCAGTATTGCAAGAGCATGTTCCGCCCAAAAACTCAGGTAATTGACTATGGATACAATGAGAAACTGTTAGATGACATTTTGTTGGAAATACATATGAGGCCATGCAGAAGAGAAAATTAAACCATGGATCTATGGCTTCCAGTAGTTTTCCTGAAGACTTGGGGTCCAAAACCTGTTTGACAAATAATTTTAGATCAATATATGTCGCTGGAAATGGGACAAACAGATATAAGTCACAAATGGATTTGCATATCCTTACATGGATTTTAGAGAGAGTTTTTGGATCCAGAAACTTCTGTGCAGCAGGCCAGAGAACCTTCTTGAATCCAGTTCCAGCATTAACAATGTACATAGAGTGAAGAGTCTGTACATACAAATAGAAATACTTATAAAGGGAGCGCTTAAATAGTCTCAAACAAATATTATCCCTAGAACTAATCGACAACAACAATAATAACAATAATGATGTTTGTGGTGTTAATACTGATGATGACAACAAAGATGACAATGATTACCTCTGGGTAGTAACTATTATCAATCTTTGTCATGGAAGCCAGTAAACTAGTAGCAGTCTTGGTGAAATTCTTTATCCCCTGAAATAACCATCATTGACATTATTCTAGACATCTAATTTCAAAGTTTGTCAGCAAATGTGAAGACAAGAAATGTAAGATAAAACCAGAAAATAAATTCCTGAGTTCCCTGCCACTCAGAGAACTATTGTTATAGAAAAGGATGTTGCTTTATTCGCAGAACACAAGAAGCGGGAAAAGAAGTCAATTATATCAAAACATATAATGTAAGAGTCTTTTATTCACAAAACCCAATATAATAATCAGGGAATCAGGAACTAAAATTGTTTCAGAGTTGAGTTGATGGACTAACCAGGCCTTGTACATCCAAAATTGTGGTGGAAGAACATATTCGTCTCTTTGCAGAAACAGAACAAGCAGGGAACTTCTCATATATAACCTTCTCAAACTCCTGAACATGATATTTCAAATACCGTTCAGTAGAAGTGATGCGCATTAGTTTGCCAGGGTGGGCCCTCCCAAGCCTTTCAATGTATACAGGTCTGCCTTCTTTGTCAACACCATGGTATCCTTGGGGATAACATTGTAAAACTTCCTCCAGCTCTGTAAATTTGAAGTCCTGAAGCAAATGATTACACATTTCATCACTAAATGGTGAAACAATCACTAACCCCCACCTAGTGGTGACATATGTACAAGAGTGAGGAGATATCCACTCAGAACTGCTTTTCAACTTTTATAATGTAAACCACATACCTCCAATATGGTGTCCGCTCCATTCTCTTTCCTCCACTGAAGCATTTCTTTCCACATCTGGATGGTTTTGTCAATGTTGAAATCTCTTGCTCTCAGGAATCTGTATACAAATCAATATCATTAACAGTTAGGTTACTGCAGAAAAAAGAAAAGATGGAGGAACCTTATATGACATGGTGAAGATGGGGAAATGGCAATGACTGGTGCCCAACCTCCCCACCCAAATCACTGGTTTCTTCAACCACAGACTTCAAAGATTAAATGAAATTGATTACTATTTATTGTTGGAAACTTCTCCATATAGTCATAAATTACCATCATAGAACCCAAAAGAAAAGAAACACAAATCCATGCATCAAATCATACAAAATGAAACACAGCATTTCATTTGCTATGATCAATTATCAAAAAATGGGGTTGATTCAATTTGTCCAGGCAAAATGAGCAAGAACTAATAACCACGTTCCTGACAGTGTTACAACTCTTGAAAGGTGAATATGTTAGGACCCAATAACTACAACTGATCGAGCATCCAACAGTCTCAAATGCTCTGAAGTCTGAAGTCTGAAGTCACATATGCCGCTGAATGGATATATTATTACAATACTGATCGAGAAAGTCAACCCAGAGAAAAGCTCACCTCAACAAAGTATGGTAATCATCATGTTTCAGTGGCAGCAATTCCCTATCTAGAAGTTTTTGACGCAAGTCGCAGACGGCACTCTCCTCTCTTGCATCGCGTACATCCTCAATGGAAATAGAAGGCAGGCCAAAGTGAACTTTCCTTTTACCTCTTTTCTTGAGAGAATGAGTGAACTTGCTTGAAGCATTTATAGCCCTTTTCCTGAAAGCCCCAATTCTTGATTTCCTCCTCTCATCATCAGAGTTCTCACAATCTGATTTACTCTCCCTTGTTTCGTCACAACTATCGAATCCATCCTGGCCTAGCACATTGAAGAAGTCAAGAGCCAAAAACATCATTTCTGAGCTTGTTTCTGTCTTCAGATAATGGATCATATAATAGGCATTCATATTTGAAGTAAAAGCAGCAGCTTATTAGCCACCCACCTGACATTGTCGCCATGACCAAGATGTATAGCTCAGAGGAGAGGTATCAGATTTTCAAGGTTAAAGTCACCTGGTTCGCAAAGAAAATGATGACGCCCAAGCTGCACTACAGTAACAATAAACAATTGTATTGGCAACAAATTTGTACTCCATAATCCAATGTGTAATCAACTGTTTATTGCTAATTGATTCCTCAAACTAGATAAGATAATAACCACATCAAAATAACAAAGGCAAGTTCAATGAGAGATAGTCAAGGTCATCATCAAATAATCTTATCAAAAAAACAGCTCAAATTTACGCTACCGTCAAAATAATTTGGATGACCGAATTCCATTAGTGAAGATCACAAGCATAACATTCCACCGGTTCTCATAATCCACATTCACAATCTTCATAAAAGGAGAAATTCAATAATGCAATTAAAATTTCCCTCGGATGTCGCATTGCATTTAGATTCAAAAAGCTTGAACAATAAAAAATTACACAGACACTACAAACAATTCCACACATAAACACACACACAAACACACGCAAATCTCCTCGCATTCAATCAATGCGATTAATGGATAATCACGAAACGCGAAGCATTTAGCCATAGCAAAACTTACACTAAAGCGCAGAATCCGTAGCAGCTGGATCGCAACAGCGAGAGCCTACTGCATTTATTTCTTCGGCCTTCAATTCACACAGATGAGTGCTAAATTTAGTCATATAAATAAATAAAATAGAATCGGAAGCGAATTTTCCTCGAAAAATAAATAAATAAGGATTGAATGAAAACGAAAGATCTAACGACTAATATTATATAGGGATTAGGGGGAATGTGTACGTATAGGTGTGCTGTGTGTACGTCTTCTCCTTCAAATTTCAATCCTCTGTGCTGTATTTTGCGGTCTCAGCCAAATCATGTCAAACTTTTTTTATTTGGTTTCGTATTTTCGGCATTGCTGTTATTTGTCGCACCGCTGCTTCCCCTTTCAACTGCTTACGTGTCATTTCCTTTTTTTTTTTTAATTAACAGAGGAGAGTGGGAAGAATCTGCTGCCGTGGCGGTAAAACCGGAAGGAGAGAGAGGAATAAAAAAGTTACGGCGTGTCTGTATTTTGCACTTTTTAGGTTTTAAAGAGGTAAAAAGTGATTCCACGGCCTACAGACACAGTGTACCCGCCATATTTTATTCATTTTCTTTTGGTAATTTATTTTTAATATTTACTTATAAGAATAGGTAAATAGGAGTAAGTGACAATGGAATTCAATTGACCCAAAAACACTGCATTATTTATTTTGTATCATATGTTAATCGTAAAAACACTTAAATTTTTGCGTCAAAACTTTTAGAAGCATTTAGTATTATATTATTATCATTATTTAATATCTTCCACTATTTCGTACTCCTAGTTTATACATATGTTTTTTTCATCCTAATTTTTTTTTATTATCAACACTGTTAAATTCTTCAAGTTTAAATATAGTTTAATTTGTGAATACGGTTTCAATAAATATTTTTTACGTTTAAGAGGGCACGAATAAGAGAAAGCATATGCACAAATAATTGAATGCAAATTTATAGGCAATAGATTATTAATGCTTCAATATTATAATAGTATTTGTTGGGATTATACTTCAAACCAGAGATAAAAGCCGGGCGTAATACAACCCAAGAAGGAATAACTAAAACTGAAAATTACAATGAAATCGAAACTGTAAAATGGAAATAAAACTTAGCCGAGTCGAGGAGGTCTCTTTCCGCAAGTAGTGGCGGACACAGTAAGGAGGGAGGAAGGGCTTAAGCCCCTACCAACAAATCTTTTTTGTGTTTTTTCTACTTCAATTTTTGGAAAATATTTTGTATACACTCTTTAGCCCTTCCAAAGTTTATATTATTGAAGAGTAAATCATCAAAATTGGAATGGTAGAAGGGGCTGAACTTTGGAATCAAAAAATTGCAGAGGTGAAATTACAGAGATGAAAATGGCTCCTTGTTTGATGGAAGAAGAAGACGTCCTTTTTAAAAAAATTAATAAGTGGAGTAATATAATATTATTTTACTCTAAAAGTTTCCTCGTGAATAGTGTAGAATATGTGGACTAGTTGAGCTATAATAATTGATAACTACTCTGTTAATATATTCACACATAGATTAAAAGTACAATCAATTCATAAATTTAATTTCAAAACATTTTTTTTATAATAATAGTGCTGCTATTAAAATGTTAACTGTGTTAAATTTCCATTTAGGTAATGTAATAATTCTAAATTGATAATATAGCTTTTATTACTATACCATTAATCATTCTGAAAGTATATATAATGTACCAAAATTTCAATTTAGTAGTCAAATTTTTGTTGTTAATAGTTACATCAATGATAGGCTATAGTAATAATTTACTAGTAATTGATATTTACTCTATTGAATATCTTATAACCTTGTGTCTAACAGAACATTTCATTATTTATTTGCAATAGTAATTTACAAAAAAAATGATAAGTCTAATTATAATAATATACATTAAAACTTTAATTTTCTTTAGATAAATCGGCCGACTATTATTTGATTTGAGTTTAAGATGTTAGAATTGGAGTTGGGTTCAAATTAGATTCATATGATTTTCTATCTTTTTTTATATATATTTGCAACATAGTAATATATTGATTTATGCATTATAATAATTTTTTGTATAAATTTTTTTATCATTTTTATAGTTGTATTTGTGATTTTTAATATATTATTAATTTTTATTATATTTAGTTTTATTATTTGAATAATATATATATATATATATATATATATATATATAGTATAATGCAGCCCCTACCAATAATATTTTCTGCGTCCGCCACTGTCCGCAAGACGAGATACGCCCCGGTAGTGCTCTTGGTTTGGCGTGTCGTCCCCAAAGATAAAACGGCTACGTCTCTGGTGAAGCAGCACCGCAATCAACAGAGCTCCGGCGAACTGGATGGAGGAGAGAGCATAGCTTTCGACAGAAAAACAATGCATGAGAGGGAGAGAGCTTATGATGCTATATGTTTTGTGAATGTTATGTTTTGATGCATGGAATGGCTAGCCTATTTATAGGCCTAGTCCACTGCAGGGGTCAACTCAACCTTGATGGCTGTCATCATGGCTCATTATGGCGGGGTAGTAACCGCCGGCCGTTACGAGTTTGAAAGCTGGAGTGGTCGACGTTGAATCTAGACGCTGTACACGCCCTAGTTCAACCGTCACATGTGGATTTCGTGAAGCGACTTGATCAAGACATCGCTCAAAGCGCAGCAGGCCGAGTTGATCAGACTGCTGATCAAGGCGCAACATGCCAAGTTGATCAGGCTGCTGCCCAAAACTGAGGTGGTCCAAAACATTAAGTCTGGATCCAGGGACAAGCCCAAAGTCCAAGACCAAGACCGCGGGCGCGGCTCGGCGCGCATGTGTGCGCGTGTGAGCTCTTTCACCCATCTTACTCCACGATAATTACTAAGTGTAATAAGTCACTTAATAAATACACATTTAAAGATGTGTCTCATCTCCTATGTGGGATAATTAACACTAGTTAATTACTCCCTACACTTTCTACTCATAGCTTTATCAAAAGCTACAATGTGATCAACTTTAATCACTATTTCTCACTCACCGAGAATCGGATTTGAGAAAGTGAATATATTACGGTCATCTACTTGGAACGTAGATCGACGCTATATCATTTAATTTCCTCGAATTAAATGTCTCATCACATTTATTATTCGTCAAACTTCGTTGACCGGATATCTTAAAATCAAGATTCCTACATTATATTAGTGATAAATTTGATGGAAATAATATTTGTTTATTTAAAAATATTGGGAGGTAACACTAGGTTTATAGAGTTAGTTGCGTTGGTTACATAGGTTGTCAGGTTGAGAATTTATGATTGGTAAAGGTAATACTACTAATTCCATACAAATTCCGTTTTTTGCTTTCATCGTCATTAATAACAAAATATGGGATGATACAGTACAAAATAGTCTCAAGATAGTTGAGGCCATCCACAACGCTGTTCCTATACCGTTCCTATACCGTTCCTTAAACCACTATTTGAGGGCCCCACTGTACTTTTTTACTCCATTCCTTAACTAAGGAACGGAACCTGCAACCCTCCGTTCCTTAACCGTTCCTTAACCGTTCCTTAAATTACTATTCATTCTATTTCAATTTTTATTTTTATTTCCAACTAAATTAAATTAAATAAACACACTACAAACATACTTTATTAAAAAACAAACATACTTTATTAAAAAACACACAATATTAAAAAAAATTACAACTTAAACTTAAAAAAATTAAAAAAAACACACAATTCAAATCCTAAAAAAATAAAAAACACACAATAAAAAACACACAATTAAACGTGGGAAAATAAAAAAACTACTCCGCCGGCGAATCATCCTCCGGAGGCGGTCGAGGTTTAGGGGGAGGGGGAAGACCAAGTAGTCCTGCCATATGCACAATTCCGTTCCACCAGGCCGTGAATTGGGCGTTGGGCGTACGAGAAGCGGGAAGTGTCCGCCATTGTGGCGGTTATGTACGCCACCATAAGTGTGTTCGAGCCTCCTTGTGAGCCCGATCCCGAGGCCGACTGGCTTGATTCTCCTCGGCCCTTCCTCGCTCTAGCCGCTTTCGCCGCCTTCGTCCCTTGCGGACGACGGCGCCCACGGCTAGATCCCTCGTACTCGGCGGCCGTAACCCCAACCTCCTGCGTGCCACGATCACTGGGCGCATCGGTGTCACCAGACGAGTACTGGCCGCTCGTCGTGTGCTTCGTCCGCTTTGAGGTTGATCCCGAGCTGGAGCGGACACCACCGGCCCACCTTTCCTCGTCCTTGACGAGCTGCCAAATATCAACATATTTGAACTGTACACCGGTGTCCTGGTGGAAGGCGCGCATAGCCGCCCTCAGTATGTCGGCGCCCGAAGCTCCGCTTTGGTAGTGCGCCGCTTCGGAGGAGTAGATCCCGCAGAATTTTTTGACCTGTAAATCGACTCGGCCAAAGTGAGCACGAAGCATTGTATATTTGCGCTTCCGGGCCCCTTTCGGCTTAGTCTCGTGGTAGACATCACGGACCTTTTCCCAGAAGCACTTGGCGGCTTGTTGGTTGCCGACGATGGGATCATATGAGACGGTGAGCCAGGCGGTGTACACCGCCTTTGTTTCTTCGTTGGTGTAGGGATGCCGGCCCAGATCCTCCGGCTCCTCCTCCTCATCCTCCTCGGGTGCCTCAGACGCAGCCCTGTAGCTTCCACCGCCTCGGCCTCCTCCCTGAGTGGGTTCAACGGGGATATCCTCCCGAATCTGGGACAAACCCTGGGAAAGCCGCGAGCCGGAGCCTCGAGCGTAGGCATCCACATCGAAAGTGGGTGGTTGGTACCCACCCGGCGTCGCCGACCCCTGCGTGCCCGGCGTCGATGACCCAGAACCACCAAGTGTGTTGTACATGGTCTCCCAATCGCCGAACGCGTTGAGATCCCACCCTCCGGCGCCGCCACCACCGTAATTGCCGTCGCCGGACATTTTTGAAGAGATAGAATATGAAAATTGGAGAGAAATTGATGTTGATGTAGGAAGAATAGATGTGTAGTTGTGTATAAAATGAATGAATTAGGTGTATTTATAGAATAAGAAAAAAAAATAAAAATTAAAAAAATTAAGAAAAAGTTAAAAAAAACGGTAATGTTACCGTTTAAAAAAATTTTTTTTTTTTTTAAAATTCGATTTTTATAAAAAAAAAATAATTATTGCGTCATTGCTGACGTGTCCCACTCGCGGCCGGCGAGTGGGAAGCACGCACGCACGGGGATCGGCCACGTCGCCCAGGCGCGTGGCGGCTTGTTCCGTGCCGCGTTACGTGCCGTCGGCACCCGGCACGGAATGGGAACGGGACGGGAGCGGAATGCAGCGCCGCAACGCGTTCCGCGGCGAAACCGTTCCGGCGGAACGGCACGCGGAACGGTTTCGGCACGCGTTGCGGTGCTCTGAGTGATAGTAACTTTTTCTTAATTGTCTTAAAGTAGTTGAATTATTTTTTTTATCTGTGGCAAAAACTTTATCTTTTCTCATATTTTATTTTATCTTTATCTCTCTCGTAGTACTTTATTCACTTTCTAACTTTACTCTTTCCACTTTATCATTTAACACATCAACTTCTTAATCTCCTATTCAAAACAAATGCTCACAACTACCTTGTGGCGGAGGGAATATAGTTTATTTTAAGGTTGATACAAAATAGTATTTCATCCGTCCCAACTAAGTTAAGTCGTATTCCTTTTTAGAATACTCAACAAAGTTGAGTCATTTTATTTTTTGACAAAAAAACAAATCATTCAATTACTCTTATTTTATTCTGTCACGTACTTTTCTTTCTCTTTCTCTTTTCTATTTTATTCATCTCTCATACTTCTCAACATAATTTTTTAATCTATGCGTCTAAAATTTTTGACTCAACTTAATTGGAATGTTGGAAGTAGTTTTTTTAGGATGATGTAAATATAGTTTATTTTTCAAATTTTTTAGAATGAATGCCGGTCGAGCAGGATTAATCTGGTTCCGTCTTCGGCGGTTTCGGAACACCTGTAGTCAAACCAAAAAAATAAAAATAAAAATGCAAGTTACTGAACTTGATTATAGAGTCAACGACTCAAATACATCCAACCCACTTAAATTACTCTTAATTACACAACGAGTAATTGTTTGACTGTAATCAACTCATCATTACATCAAAATGAAATGTATATACATTCAAAGACCATTAACTATACGTCTATACCGTTAGTTATAAGGCATTGACCACTAAGCTCGGTCTACATACAATTATTTATCATAAATGAGAAATTATATATATTTAATAATTTAGGTGGTCACAGAAAATGTCAAACAATTAAAAATTCATGGGTCAAAGATTTGATTTTATGTACTTACAATTGAAGAAAAATAATGGAGTAATGCATCATTGCATTGTAACAAGGGATTGGGTTATGTATAGTGGGCTACAAGGTAGCAGTGTTTAACTTTATGCATGTGGAGAGTTGTGTAATAATTTTTGTTGTCATCCAAAAAAATATGTCAGATCACTGGTTTCAAGCTATCACATTATTTCTATTCAAAAATATTTTATTGGGTGACATACCTAGATCTTCTGCTACCCAACACCATTGACAAAAGAAAAATAAAATAAAGGGGTTTCTCTGATTAAAGCTGTATTGCAAAATTGCAGTGTTAGGTTGGGTTTTGATTAAAGTACAATGTTGTTTTTTGTAGGTTAATATTCACATAGGAGTACAAAAAAAACAATGGTAAAAGTTGATATCCTTAAGAAAATGAAAGAAGAAATGAAAAAGTGAGGGCAGAAGCAACATTGAATGCAATGTACATATAAAGTTGGGTGATGGCTTTTTTGTTACTCCATATTATCTTCATATTTGAGATTATTTTGAAAAGTCTCCACATTTGTAATTTAATGGAGTACTTTCAATAACAAGGCATTTTGTTAGAGCAAAAACAAGGGAGGCTACAAACAAGGCTATGGCTCTGCTGAAAAGAAAAGAGAATCCATGTTTCAATGTATAGGCAAATCAATATAGTTGGGTATAGGTAGAGTAGAGGGGAGTGTATACTCCTATGGTTGCGTTCGGTTGTCATGACTAATATTATAAGACTATCCCTCTAGGATTAAGTTGTAGGATTATTTTAGTTTGAGGGGAGGCTATGGCTAATTATCATGAGACTATCCATCTAGGATTAAGTTGAAGGGTTCAATCTTATGAACCAAACATGATACATATTTAATCATGAGATTTAATCTTGTCAACCGAACACCCCCTATACGAATAAAAACAAAAAGGAGATGGAGAAAAAATAATACTCCGCGCGTAGGTTTGGAGAGATGGGAAAATAGCAACTTTATTGTGAGAATATCTAAGTGAAAGGAATCTAAAAGATTTCAAATCCATGGGGCAGATTTGATTTGATGAAAGGTTTCAACTGGCACAGCATGCCCGGCCCCTTGAGAATAGTTGTGGGGTCAAATTTGTAAAAACACTATCCTTGCAAGTACTACTGTATTTAGGTAAATGGAAAAAAAAGTTCAAGTTTGGTTAAAATTTAGACTTTAATCAATCAAGATTTCAGCAATGATATGGCATAATGAGTCACTTACTTGGCATCAATGTTTTGAAAATCGGATCGGCAAGCGAACCGGCGAAGCTACTGGTACACGGTTCAACTGGTCGGACCGTTTTACTGTAGCAAATATAATTAAATATATATTATATAAATACATCAAATTTATTATATAATAAAAATAGTTTTGATTGATATAAATATATAATTTAGTGAATAATAAATATTATTAAACTTAACTGTGGATAAGTATAATTAAATTTTAGTGAAATATAAATATAATTATATAAATATGCACCTAATATATTAAAATTTATATTTAATTAAATATATATATCTATATATATCTATATGACAATATTCAAAGTTAGTGTAATAAAATAATAAATTACTATTAAAGTTTATTAAATAACAAATATATAACTAACATATTTTATTTACAATTAGTCATAACTAATTAATCAATTTATAAAAATAATAATTAATCATAGAATGAATGAAATTTATTCATTGATTATAAGAATAACTAAAGTTATTGTTATAACACAACAATTGAAGTGGTGGAGTGGTAATGAAGTTAGACTTATACACATGAGGTCTATGGTTTGAGTCCCATTGGCCGCTTGTGGCTCTCAGACTCCGATTTCATGCTGAAATCTGTCTTCATCACCAATGGTGCGACGATTAAAGCGATTTCCACAATCACAATCAAAGATGTAGCTTGGGCGGAAACACACCCCTTGGCATGGCAGGACATAAACCAAAACAACGCCACATTAGGACAGAGCCATAAAAATATGGCCGAAATACGAATTTGGTCAAGAATATTCACTTTTTAAAAATCGAGTCCTAAACAAATGAAATCGTCGCTGATTCGGTCCTTTTTTACGCATTCCGTTAAAAACTAACAGGCAACGAATTATTAACGAATTTTGACTAAGTTAAAATATTAATCTTATGATTAATTAATTTAAAATAAATTAGAAAATAAAAAATGCTTCTTCTCTCCCATCCCATCTCTCATCTCTCCGACAGCATTCAGTTTCCATGGCGTTAGAGTGTCCACTATAGGCAGACAACCCCAATAGCCCTGCCCCCTTTTTTGTCCACAGTCCCAGTTTATTTGTCCGCGCTCACAAAAAAAATTATCCGCAGCTATAAGGTGGACACTTCCAATAGCCCCAAAATTTTTAGTCACTTATCATTTTAATTTTTTTCGTCTATATTAAATCAATTAAAATTATCGGAATGTAAATAATTAGAAAACGAGGTAATTGGGACCGAATATTCGTTGTATTGGAAACGGTAAAATTATACAACGAATATTTAAAACATTACAAATAAAAAAACTGCCACCGTCTACTCGGTGGCGGAATAGGATTCATCCTCCTCTTCTCCGTCGCCTCCCCCGCTGCCGCCGGCCGCCCAGTACAATCCTCATCAGACAAGCCTAGCCGGCGCTGGATCTCCCCTATGAGTTTCCAGTATATACCCTTGATGACCGGGTCGGTTGCGGTCTCGTAGAAACGACAGTTGTCCTGCAGTTATTTCAACAACTGCACATCTAGGTTCTCTCTCAAGACCTCGTGGGGACCAGGGGCCATGGGTTGCGGTATAGGGGCGGGCTGCTGGATGCGCGATCCCGACGCGGCCGACGATAGGCGGGAGGAACTTCCAACCACTCTAGCGCTTCGGATAGAGGCCTATTGTCCCGGAGGGCGTGGGCGCCTAGAGTGTGTAGCGGAGGGCTCTTCGGTTTGCTCGTCGTTGAAGTCGAATGATTGCGAGCCGCTGCCGCTGCTGTAGTCCCCGGCTATGTTATGTCTAGTACGCTTCGTCCCAGGAGCTCCTACCCACTCTTGCGCAAAGATGGCCCGGAATTTCGGACAGTGCTCGAGAACAAGATACCCCTCCCACATGGTGAACTTCGGCCTGCCTTCCGTGTTGAATTGGGCCATAGACGGCGCCTTCACGTCGGCTTCGCTTCGGCCACTCTCAGCACTAAGCAGGTTGTTCTCGTATATGGAGCTGAACCGCTTGGTGGCATGCAGAATCCTAGACCACTTTTTGCAGAGCTGTTCCCCGTCACGCGGTTTGGCGCCTCGAGGTTTGAACTCGTTGTATGCCAACAGGACGCGCTTCCAAAAGCTCCCCTCGGTCTGATCGGTGCACTATGGGGTTTGATGTGATGGCATCCCCTCAGACTCCGATTTCATGCTGAAATCCGTCTCCATCACCAATGGTGCGATGATTAAAGCGATTTCCACAATCAAAGATGTAGCTTGGGCGAAAACAAGCCCCAATTACTTCCCCCGGAAGCTCTACGAGACGACGATCACTGCATTCAGGGTTGGCAGCGGCGGGGGGTGTTGGAGAACGAGCTCTGGGTGGACGTCAAGTTGGATTACTTGCTGTTGTTTCAGTTTGCAGAGATTGACGTCAGTTACTAGGGCTAGGCAGAGGGTTTTCGATGTGTTGGTGAATGGAGAGAATGTGACGAGGGTGGAGGTTTACAAGGAGTTTGGGAGTTTCGCAGCTTACGATTTCAGCTTCGTCATCAAGAATTTGAGCACAGTTGCTTTGACTGTCAGGCTGGAGCTGGTGGCCGGATATCCTGTGATTTGTGGCTGACGAGAGGAGAATAGAGATGGGGTAAGAGAGAAGAAAAGAGATAAAGTGAATTTCTTATTTTTTAAAATTAATTATAGATTAATAGTCTAATTTAGTCAAAATTTGTTAATTGTCCGTTGACTATTAGTTTTTAACGGAATCCGTAAAAAAAGGACCGATCCGACGACGATTTCATTTGTTTAGGACTCGATTTTTAAAAAGTGAATATTCTGGATCAAATAAATTATTTAGGGAACTTTACTCTTCAATAAATTATCCTATCAATTTTTTATGGGATAAAAAGAAACCATGGAAATGAATAAAACAAAGTAGGAAAGGGGGAATGAGCAATGAAGAGAAGCGTTGAAAAGGTTAAAAAGGTAAGAAAAAGAAACAAGAGGAATTGGAGATGCACGGTCGAAATCACAGAGCCTTGTCACTTTCACACCTCGTTGCAGACATGGACACCACAGTAGCTACTGGGGTCACTCCTCCCCTATATATCAACATGATCAATTCATCAATTTTTATTTTTTTTGTTGATTTATGTATACATTACAATATTGATTGACCTCATGTGAAATACTAGGTGGGGAAATAGGGAGTAGGACAGTGCAAAACAGACTAGTTTGGTGCAATAAATGAGATGGAATTTAATAGGAGTCAGGGGAAGTTATTATGAAATTATGAATTTAGTTACACAATAAATGAGAGTTGCAGAATATGGAGGAAGCCAAGAATCATCATCCTCAAAATTAAATGCCACTCACACACCAAGTGAGGGTTGGTCGGTGCAGACCCCCACAAACAATATATATTGCCAATCATCCACTAATTATAACAATAATCATACGCTATTAATTAATTGTTGTTGTCCATATATTTTTGTCAAATTTAATGTAATTGTGACCAGTTCTCCTAAGAGTATCCACAATAGAAATAGCCCAGCAATAGCCCAGCCATAGCCTAGCCACTGCCACATCATCAGCACTAAAAATCCTTCTGCCACATCATCAAAACAAGCAAATAGCCCAGCAATAGCCCAGCCATAGCCTAGCCACATACTATCCACATCACTATTAACAAATATATACAAAATGCAATAATTAACAATAACGCAATATACGAAATTTAATTTACGAGACATATACAGGAAAATTCACTAATATTAATAAAATTTAAAAAGTACATAATTAAAAAAAATTACATAATTAAAAAAAATTACATTAATTAAATTTACAAATGAAAATTTAAAATAACATTACAACTTAAAGTTAAAAAATAAAAAAAGACATAATTAAAATCTTAAAAAAATAAAAATGACATAATTTAAAATACAATTTTATAGAAAATCCTTGAATGAGATTGTCTCACATCGAAAGTGGAACATAAAACATTCAAGGATATCTCTCTATAAAAGAGAAACATCCTTGAATGAGATTGTCCCACATCGAAAGTGGAACATAAAACATTCAAGAATATCTCTCTATAAAAGAGAAACATCCTTGAATGAGTTTGTCCCACATCGAAAGTGGAACATAAAACATTCAAGGATATCTCTCTATAAAAGAGAAACATCCTTGAATGAGATTGTCCCACATCGAAAGTGGAACATAAAACATTCAAGGATTTCTCTCTATAAAAGAGAAACATCCTTGAATGAGATTGTCCCACATCGAAAGTGGAACATAAAACATTTAAGGATATCTCTCTATAAAATAGAGGCAACCAAGAATGGGTTTGTCCCACATCGAAAGTGGAACATAAAACATTCAAGGATATCTCTCTATAAAAGAGAAACATCCTTGAATGAGATTGTCCCACATCGAAAGTGGAACATAAAACATTCAAGTATATCTCTCTATAAAAGAGAAACATCCTTGAATGAGATTGTCCCACATCGAAAGTGGAACATAAAACATTCAAGGATTTCTCTCTATAAAAGAGAAACATCCTTGAATGAGATTGTCTCACATCGAAAGTGGAACATAAAACATTCAAGGATATCTCTCTATAAAAGAGAAACATCCTTGAATGAGATTGTCCCACATCGAAAGTGGAACATAAAACATTCAAGGATATCTCTCTATAAAAGAGAAACATCCTTGAATGAGTTTGTCCCACATCGAAAGTGGAACATAAAACATTCATGGATATCTCTCTATAAAAGAGAAACATCCTTGAATGAGTTTGTCCCACATCGAAAGTGGAACATAAAACATTCAAGGATGTCTCTATAAAATAGAGGCAACCAAGAATGAGTTTGTCCCACATCGAAAGTGGAACATAAAACATTCAAGGATGTCTCTATAAAAGAGAGACAACCAAGAATGAGTTTCATAAATTCGCAAGCCCATTAAATATATATGGGCTATTACGAATTTCTAGTATAAATTTATTTATAAAAATTGATTTTTATATATAGAAAACAATTTTTATAAATAAATAATTTTTTTATATTTGATTTTTTTAAAAAATTCGAATTTCAAAAATTCGAATTTAAAAAAAAATCGCGCTGGGCGATCCGGACGCTGCAATAGCGCCGAGCGGATCGCCAGCGCACCGCCCAGCGCCACGAAACCGCCCAGCGCTGCGCGGTTTCTCTCTCCAATCGTCCGCTGGGCGGCTGCAATAGACCGCCCAGCGCCGGCGCTCGGCTGGGCGGTCGCTGGGCGCCTATTGTGGATGGTCTAAGTTTAGTTACTAACTCATGTAATGCAGTCATGTAGACATCAAGTATATCGTTTAGTACTTGAATTATTTAGGTATGGTAGGTGTCCCTTTTATTATTAATTTGGGCCAATTGGCAATCTCTTGAAAAATGTACATTTGAGAGTTCATATGCGAAATCGTAAAAATTTATTTATACAGACATATATAATTACTCCTATACATATAAAAAGCTAAAAAAAGATGGGGACCTTATAAATCTTTTTCTTGGAATTTTTAAGGATATGATGTTGCATACCTTTTCTACATGTAATTGTGGGAACAAATCTCACCCTCATTCCATACTGTTTTAGTAACATTTTAGGTTACAAAAATATTGATTGATAGCTAGCAAATTTCTCTTGTCTTACACTCCAGATAACATATTGTAAGCAACACCGTAAGTTTTAATTATGTATTAGCTAAGGTGGCGACTCGAAACGACACTACTTATTCTACTGTTAGGCCAACACACACGGCCTAAACCCTAAACTTCTAGTAATTTCATGTTTATATATATATATATATATATATATATATATATATATATATATATATATATATCTGATTAGACGCCTTAATGATCCAATTTTTCATGTAAAATAAACATGAAAATTGAGAAGAAGAAGTCACATGTGTACCAAATTGCCGAGACATGGAAATGGAGAAGATGGGAGTTTGGTAAAGTCTCTTTCGAATGAAAACTGAGTTAGATCAAATACGAAATAGGATGAAAGTAAACAAACAAAACAACACAAGCAATGAAACTGTAATAATTTGGTTTTATACAATCTGTAGTTGCTTCACAACAGAGACGTTTCGAGTGTGCCCCCACCCTTTTTTCGATTATGGACCACTGCTTTGTATTTCAAGATTCCCTCCTTATTTTAACTTTATTATTTTATACGTATTCTATCAAATTCATTGCTACAGAAGTGTAGTTAGTGGCGGTATTCAAATCTTTCGATTTTTTTAATTTAATTTGACGCAGTATAAGTATTTCAACTATTACTATGTTTATGAATTTGTGTTTGGAGATACAAATTTGCTCTTCTTGCATGCTCAGTTGCATGAAATCCGTAGATAATATTAGTAGTTGCATGTTTTTCTAGATATACCAAAATTTTAACCATGATTTAGAAACCTTTTTTTTTCAATTTTTACGCCATTCATTCATAAATAAATGTCGCACTTTAACTAGGCTCAAAATTATAACAAAAACAAGATATAAAAAGTTAATGGAATGTGAATCTTGCATAGTTATATTACATTTTAAATAATAAAAATAAACAAGTTATTTAATGTTGCATATTCAAAAATTAACAATAATCAATATTTATTGATTAGTTTTTAGTGATTTGTGCATGATCTAGAATTGAAAAGTGAAAACCCATGTTCTTAAATTTTGGATTGATGAAATTGATAGTCAAGCTCAATGATCTACTAAGGCCCATTGATCTCCCTTTAAAAGTGACATGTATTAAATTGATTGTTATTTTGAATGAAGCGCATATTTTCAATATTAAGAAGATTAAAATAAGATAATATTACATTAAATCTTAAACTATTTATCACTTTGAATTAGAGTGCATGTTAAACTTTAAAAATCTTGAATAATTGATTTTGTATCTTTTGTAAGACACTTCTACTATCATCCAGAAGTGATCTGGAATCGGAATAGTTGATGTGGCTTGCTGAACTGCGATAGTGTATATCAAGTGAGTTTTACTAAGACACGACCCGCGTGAACCAAAGTGTGCCCATCACTTATTTGGGTTTCCGAAACACTAACAAGATGTCGATTTTTTTGATTGAAGAACTCACAAGCTATCATACTTCACTTCTATACTGAAATCTTCTCACTGCGGACTTTTCTTGGTGTAAATGAAAATTAAATAAATAAAATCTGAAACAACTGTGGCCAAAGATAGTTGATAGGTGAGTAAAATTAACGAGTGAACTTCAAAAGCAGTCCGTGGACTATACGTTTATCTCGCCCTTAGTCCCTGGACTTTCAAAATATCTCTAGACAACCCTGGACTAAGCGTTTATCTCGAAAATGGTCTTTTTTCACTGTTTTCGGTCAAAAATATCCTTTTGGGGATTTGTGCAATTTGGTCATTTTCAAAATTTTACTTTTCGGGTTTGTGTCAGCTCAATGAAGAATCTAGCTTTGAATAGAATAATGCTCTCAGGGCATCCGCAACGCGTCTCGTTGCGGTCCCTATCTCGTCTCGGAGAGACGAGACCACATCGAGACAGCGTTGCGGGCTCCGTCTCGTCCCCAACCCGTCCCGTAACTCGTCGCGGAGAGACACTTGGCGAGCTGTCTCGCCACGCGCGTTGGCGACGTGGCGAGCTGCGGTTCATCCGTGACGTCCACTCGCCGGCCCGCGAGTGGGCGTCGTTTATTTCCGTTGAAAATGTATTTTTTATTGTTTTTTTAAAAAAATTCAGAAAAAATTTGTAAAATAAAAAAATCCCAAAATTATACTAGCTATTTATAGGCGTTTTTACAAATTTTTTTTATTATATTTTAATTTTTTTAAGCCCCATTCACTTCAATAAATATCAAATCATTCACACAAATTAATCCACCAAAAAAAATCTTTATATTCTCACTCAAACACTCTACATTCTTCATCTCAAAACATTATTCTCCTCCCAAATTTAATCCATTAATGGATCCATTTGAGCAAATGCGTCGAATAATCGAAAAATCGCTAGCAGAAGATCGACGTCGGGAGGAGGAGGAAGTCGCGGCGCCTCAAAGGCGATCCCAGACTTACATCCATCGTAACCGGGAGGAAGCCACCGCAAGGTTGGTACGCGACTACTTTTGTGACAACCCGGTATGGGGAGAGACCTACTTCCGTCGCCGTTTCCGCATGCGGAAACGGCTATTTATGCACATCGCAAATACATTGGCAGCCGGGGAAGAGTTCTTCCAAGAAGGGTTCGACGCCGTTGGCCGTCCCGGGAAGAGTTATTAATGTGGTTTTTTTATTTTTTAGAATTTTAAGCTGTAATTTTATTTTATTTAATGAAGTATGTTTTTATTAATTGAATCTGTTAGAAATAAAAATAAAAATGAAATTGAATGAATAGTTAAGGGATGAGATGGTTAAGAGAATGATGATTGCAGGTACTGTCTCTAAGTTAAGAGATGAGATGAAAAGTACAGTGGGACCCATGAACAGTGAAGAGATGAGACGGATAAGAGATGGATAAGAGACAAAATTTAGCCGGCATATATATAGAATCTGGCTTTGAATAGAAGAATGTACAGTTGCAGAGAGGTGATGATTTTACACATACTCACAATGCAGTCTTCCTCGAAGAAATGCAGTTCAAATTGAATATGACTTGATTGTCTTCTCTCCTACTTTCCTAATCCTTTCCTATTCCAAATGTGACCGCGCTTCATCGATCCCCTTTTCGAATTGATTGTCCGTTACGAATTCTCCTCTCTTCAATTTTGTACCGACACTTCCTAATTCCGCGTTTTTGGTGGAAATTTAGTTGTTGTTTTTTTCTCTAGAAAAGAAAGGTGAGTTTGAGGTGATGATGGTTGAGGAAGAAGAGGGATCGCCGGAGAAGGAGGAAATTGGGGACGAGTTTGATTTAATAGAAATTGATACTCTTTGGAGAATCATGGAAGAGCCCTTTAATCCTCCACTGGTTAATTCTGTCTTCATTTTTCACCTTTGATTTTATTGGTGGAATTTTGCTGAAATCTAAATGTAGCTGTAAAATTGAGGGGTTTTAAAGGCAAGAGAGAAATATAAACAGACAACCATGACCCAAATTATTATTGAGCTGATACAACCTGAAAAGTAGTATAATTTTGGAAATATCAAATTGTCCAAACCCTTCAAAACCTCTAAAAGGGTATTTTTAATCGAAAACCGTGAAAAATGATTATTTTCAAGATAAACGTTTATTCCAGGATTATCTGGAATATTTTGAAAGTTTGGAGACTAAGGACGAGATAAACGGATAGTACAGAGACGGTTTTTGAAGCTCACTCAAGATTAAACAAATAGTTTTTTAGGTATATACACGGAAAGAAAATCGCTGATCAACGTCAACTATAGCAAAATAAAGGATCATTGTTTCCTAACATAGATAATGTATTTGATCGTCAGTTGTTTTATTCAACTAATACTATTATCGTAAAATTCAAATGCAAAAAAACGCGTAAGCCTATCCCACTCAATTAATTAATCGGCTGTAAAAAAAATTCCTGAACAACATCATTTTAAGAAATAGTAGGAAGAAATTCCAAACTTAAAATCGGTAAAAGTATAATTAATTTTCATCTACTAATACATGGTTCACACATAATCTCACAACAAATACGACCGAACACTAAGCATATAGTATAAATTAATAGTATTTGAATTTCGCCTACTTTTTAAAATCAATAAATGGGTGCAGAATGGCCTATTTATCGGCAATTAATTAACGTTATATATTTTAACGAATATAATTAGTAGTATCATCATAGAATTTGTGTCGTGAAATAGCTAATTTTATTTTAACGAAACATAATGCAATTAACGCTGTATATATTTTAGGGTAAGTTTATGTAATAATATGGCTGGTTATAAATGTCATTTCAGTAAATATAGATACTTTTAGATATTAATAAAATAATTGCATCATTTAATGCTTGTTTCAGTTGACAATATTACTTTTTTTTAAAAATTCACAATACCATTCCAGTTTTAGACGTAATTTACCACTCAACTTTTTTTACTACTACTACTTTATTTCTATTTATATTATACTTTATTATATAGTTTTAACAATATTTTTTAATTTTCTTTTTCAAATTTTGTACTTTTTCAAACAAATTTAAGGTTAATTGAAATTATCAATTCAATATAAAATCAATGAAACATCCAATTATTTCAACTGTGTATGGATCTACCATTTGAATATCAAATTATTCAATTAATTATAAAATTTATTAAATTTCATGATTATTAAATTAATTATAAATTATTTTAAAAATCAATTGACTTAATAAGATATGTAAAAAAATAATTGAGTGAAAGAAAGATAGAATTGGTAAAAATTAAGGACTCATTAATTTTATACTCCACTAATTTGCTTAAAAATCGAAATTCATTTTGTTCATTTTTTTCTATAACTAAAAAGAAATAAAATCTGACAATATAAGAGAAGAAATGATTACTAGTATAGAGCATATATATAAGCTAAGCAAACATTTATGGAAGGTTTAAGCGAAAGGGTAAAGTAGTCATAGAAATTTTGATACTTTCTAAATGCATTAAATATACGATAAAACTGTGTGACCAAAATTTGGACAACCAAAATTCTGGTTTAATATAAAAAAACCGGTTTATTTATAATGTCCGATTCAATAGTAATTGCATTTACTTTGTTGCCCTTATAACAAAACTTTCCAAATTGGCGCCTGTTTTTCTTCGTTTTCCCTCTCTCTCTCATTTCATCTTTCCATGATTATTGATGTTAATGCCAACTGTCCAACACAATCATCCATATCTATATCTCTATTTCATGCGTTATTTTTTCAATTTTTCCTTCACTTCCATTTTCTTCTCCCCATAAATTGCAACAACCACGTCCACAATTTTCCTACTTTATCAGCAAAAATCCATATTTATTCGCTCTCCCCTCTCTCTCATTTCTTCTCCCACACCAATGGCAACAATTCATATATATTTATATACTCTAAGATTTAGTTTATTTAAGCAAAATAACTAAAAGTGTTAAAATTTATAGTAATAAAACCAAAAATATTTTTAAAAAAAGTGGTATTCTATTATAATAAAGATAAATATATATAAACTGTAAATACATAACAACCCTAAATTTTAATACTCTGTATGCCTAAATCAGTTTTGTTCACGTTGATTTTGTTATTGGTTATAATATAATTTGATTACTAAATTATCCTTAAATACAAAATACCTAAATACTTCAATGTATCAAATCTGCAATTTCAAATATGCAAATTTATTTGAATCAACATATACGGTAGATGAAAATTTTAAATTTACATGAAAATTTGTTTTCATCACATTTCCAACAAAATTCAATGAAAAAAGGATGAATTTGTTCATTCCCATTAAACAGCCAAACTTAGGATATTCTTCATATTGAATGGCAACAATGATTAACGAACATAAAATTATGGTATATTGTAAGCAAATACTAATTCCCTTAGTTTTGAGTCAGTTCATAATGCAGAAAAAATCAATCATATGTAAAAAACATCAAGCACTTCAAAGGAACATAATAAAACTTTAGATACATTCTTCCAAAGATAACAAGACCAAATTACTTAAATTCTGATATCAATAACATATGAAAAAACAAATGTTTCACAAGATGGATTTCCAAGACAAAATAAATTGTTTCTGTCAAACTAAACAAAGCATATCAGAACAATCTCAAAGTAACTATTTCAAATTCCATACCACCAACTAAACTCGTGGCAATATAATGCATATGCCACATAGTTATAACACAAAATATAGGAATATCAACTTACAGAAGGACCACGAACTCCACTTCGACCTCGACCACGACCACGGCCACGACCTTTCCTATTTTCAGCTGGATCTTTAAATCGAGCAGTCCTTGGCCTTCCTTTGCGAGTGACAACAACCGGATCTAAAATGGGAATATTACCTGCATCAATTTCTATTGCTTCAGATGTATTTTGGCTTCGAAGAGAAATTGTGCCGGCAGGTTTCCATCTCTTAAGATCTCTTTGAATTTCTTTGAACTTATCTTTGACAAAACTGATTTTCTCCTCCGAATCGATTGCCAAATTGCTGCATTTTATAAACTCTTGTTCCATCTCTTGAAATTGTTTATACTCCTTGGACATGTGTGGATATGCACCCGCAAAAGAAATGCTAAAATGTGGCCTATATACATCCTTCCGCCATCGCCGTAAAATATATCTTTCGCTGACATGATCAATTTTTTTGAATACCAAAACCTTCAATATATGACAGCAGAAAATACCTTTGTTCTCGAATTTCTTGCAATTGCAATCAAAATAGCCCCAACAGGCCGATGCTCAACCATGAAATGTAGCTCGTTGGGAGAGGGATACTTGCTCGATGTACGTGTCTCAGTAATATCATATCTATCCATTGAGCTACTATCTGACTCCAACAAAATGAGATTGCAATTCCAAATCTTTTTCACTTGTTTCTGAAGAAGCTCCATGATATTATTAGTGTATACCTTAGCAAATTGTGATTCCCACTTAAACTCTGACACACAAGTGATAGGCCTGCACTTCGTCGAATATTCAGCTTGAAGCTCTTTTCGAATCTTATCGACGATACAAATCTCATATTGCTCAACAAAGATTTTCAAAGTACTCCTCGAATTGATGTAATTATCGAAGAATGCATGCATTGACTCACTTCTTTGAGTCGACATCATGCCAGCCCAAAAGATGTGCTTTGAGTATACTGGCACCCAACTTTGCCTTATTTCATATAAGTTTTTTATCCAACTATTTTCATGTAAGTTATACTTAACTTGAAAATCGAGCCAATTATTTTCAAATTCCGGAATACTAAAACTGCCATGTATCACTCGATTGAAATCTAAACAAGCCATTTCAAAATTAGCGATACCTCTGAATTTCTTGGAGCTCTTCGAAACAATATGCCACAAACAGAAGCGGTGGATACTGTCAGGCAATACTTCTCTCAATGCGATCGTAATGCTTTCATCTTGATCACTCAAAATTGCCGTCGGTTGAACACCTCCCATTGCGTCCAGCCAATTACTAAAGAACCATTTGAATGATTCTGCACGCTCGTCGCTCAATAGACAACATCCTAATAGAATGGAGTGGTGGTGATGATTAACCCCCACAACAGTTCCAAAAGGCATATTGTATTGATTGACGAGATAAGTCGTGTCAAAGCTCACGACGTCGTGGAAATCCTGGTATGCAGCCCTACTCCGCGGATGAATCCACATGACATGGCGAAGTCTAGAATCATCACCAATATCGATCAGATAAAAGAAGTCTCTATCATTTTGCTGCAGCCTCTTAAACATCTTTTGAATGGCATTAGCATCTCCATCTCCTAGTCTTAGCCTCCGCATTTTGTCAACATGATTTCTGCAATCTCTCGTCGAAGCTCCTAAATTAGATGGCCCGCCGGCAAGAACTTCCATCGTTCTTACACTCTTACATAACCTTGATCCTGCACGGTCATATGCCTCTAAAAGGACCTTCAAATGAGTTGTCAGGTGCCTATGTGCCGCATAAATTCAGAAAGTTGTGGCTCTAGATCGTGGTTATGCTCATTGCAAAATGTTGAAATCTTCCAATTGCCGTTGTCCTGTTTTATCGCATTCAAACGAGTAGGACAATTGATTTTCTTAGTGTATTTCTTTGCATTTGGCTTTCGGGCCCTTCCGCATGAGAGCAAAAGATACTTATCACTACGTGCAGTTCTTGTTATAATACTAAATCCCTTTACCTTCGCAAAAGCTTGATATGTTGCAAAGATCCGTTCTCTACTTTCAAACTCTAAACCAGATTGAGGCCCATTTTTCATCAACTCTTCACATGCATGCTTATCAGCTCCAAATAAATCTTCTTCATCCTCCATATTCTCATCTCCATCTTCTTCAATTTGGTTTGAAAGTTCATAGGAATCTCCATCGTCTTCATTCATAACTTCATGCTCCATGCTATTTTCGCTTTCGGCGGAAGATCCAAAAAGTTCATGCATCATATCCCTTCTAACAGCATCTATAATTTAAAAAAAAAGTTTTTGCATTAGCAACAAAGAGGACAATACCAGAATAATCTTGTGTCTCATTTCATATAAAACTTCTAACACATAAACTCATTATTCAATCCCGTGTCTTATTTCATACATAAAAGTTTAGACTAATGACAACGACAACCATAAACTTACCACCAGTTGAAAGTGGAGTCTCCGGGTTCGCATGATAATCTTGAGTCGAAGTTGTTGGGGATGCCATTCCTCACCTCACTGTCCAGAGACAAACTTCTTGTGAAGAAATTTAGCAGATTCCAGAAAAAAAATAAGAATGGGTGTGTTATGGAGTTTTAACTTTCTGTAATAGTGAAAGAAAGAAAAGGCGGGAAGGAAGTAGAAGGCGGAGCAGATTTTATTTGCCCGCTTTTCAATGAACATTGTTTATTGATTATATTTGAATAATTTTATTACATGGAGTAGTTTTTATTTTTTAATTGTTTATATTGGTCTAGGAGTATATTAGAAAAATCATCGTTTCTTCGATTATTGAATACTTGAATTATGATTAAATTCTGTGCTAATTCATGCTCATATTAAATTATATTGTTGTAGGAGTATATTATTAAAAATCGTTGTGTTTATTTCATATGTATTTCATTAATGAATCTCAATTATGTGGAATTACACATTAATTATTCTCCAACGTATTTCTCGAATATAGTCCCTTATGTATAGATTTTAGATCTATGGAGAGGTATTTTCGAAAATATATTGTGGTTCTTCTAGTGCTACTGTAAATCAAGAAAAAAAAAAGTTGATTCATATTTGGACGAGATTGAAATTAATACAAAATTTTACAAATAGTTTTAATCATGTGATATATTCTAAGTCGTTTTTTAAATATGGATATCCGTATGAATCTACTATCGCTCGCATTGAAAGATAATATCCCTTAAATTATAATGTATTTTTATAATATTAATTATTTAAGGGAAATTGGTATCTAAAACCATGAATTTTGCCTAAAATTTGGTATTTCCCATGAACTTTGAAATTGGTATATAATATCATGAACTTTGCATTTTGTTTGGTATTTCCCAAACTCACTCAAATAAGATATTTTCATCAAAATCTTATTTAACATAGGCAACCGTGATATATTTTATAATATTTTAAATAACTTTTTAAGTTCATAACATAGTTCATAGGAAATACCAAGTTTTAGGCAAAGTTCATGGTTTTAGAGACCAATTTCCCATTATTTAAATATTTTATTCATTCATTTATTTACTATGTTCGACCCCTTGAAATATAATTTTTGGATCCGTCACGGGCTGCATCCATTGTTATATGAATGCATTTCAAATTGTAATATACTTGACGTCTAAATATCACAAAAAATAGATAGATCAGAGTGAACTATTCCATTTGTGATAAGAAGTGAACTAGATCAAACCTCGTCATTCTTCAAATTGTCGCAAACTAAATAGATCAATGAGTGAATTATTGTCATCTACTACTCCGTCACGCAATAAGAGTCATATTTTGCTATTCGTTTTGTCCCACAATAAGAGTCACATTTCACTTTTACCATAAATGGTACTTATTAAAAAGTCGTGCTCACACGCAAATGTGATGTTACTCTCTTGTTGTGGGACGGATGTAGTAGTAACTATTTTGATTTGTAATAAAAACAAATTAATGGCATTATCGTGATTGTAATCTTCATATTGCAAAATAGATACTAGATCATTTTTTCGATATTTTTCCCCAGCCTAGTCGTGATTGTGATCTCATATGCAAAATAGATACTAGATCAATTGGTGATTTGATAAAATAATTTTATGAGAGACGTCTTCTTTTTGTGATTCATGTAATACCTCTTCCTTCATTCAGAAAACTTATTACAATTCATGGAGCATAAAATTGCTCAATAATCTAATTAGTGTATTCATTTGCTGAAAATCACATTGTAACAAATAAAGCATTCTTTCCAGCACCTTTCATGTGAATATTTGTTTGTGCAACGAAAGCAAGATATCAAACTTGAGAGGACCCCTCCGCAATGTCCATATGTGGAGTAAGGTATTCTTATTGCAGTTTCATTGTTCTGCTTTATGCTCTGAGAAGCAAATCAGCCCTTTCATAAGGGCGTTGTATCTAAAAGGTGGGGTTGCAACTCATTTCGTATTGCCAAGTACATTAAGAAGGTAGGCATAAGCCTCTCCATCCTGCAAAACATGGTAAAATGCAACAGCTATAGACTCATGGAAACTATAAGAGAGCAAAGAATCCCGTAAACAATAGATAGTTAAGTCAACAACAACAGTTTTGAACTGCATCAATGACATAAAAAAGTTACCAAAACCCAGAGTTGATCCCCAATTCACTAAGCCTAAAACAGGGGTTATTTGTGGGCTAATTTTCATGGTTTCCCAGAGAAAACCTCTGCATTATAGTAAGCTAAGGGGCGAGGGTAGGGAAAGCGCAGCTCAAATAGTGTGTAATATTAGAAATATCAGAACCAGGTGACACTAATGTCACCGTTAACCCAATCTTCAAATAAAATAAAGTAGGACAGTTACAATATATTATCAAAGAAAACAAGCAACCTTCAGATCAGAAGAAAAGTTTGTCACTGTCTTTTTGTAGCCGCCTTTCTTAAGATGGAAATTCATCCATTTCAGCAGAAGTTTTTCAGGAGCAAGTGACATAAGCTCCTCAACATCCTGCATATATCAATGACACCTGATCAAAGTGTACAATTTAGCTCAGCTCTGATTTAACATTTTAGAATGAATAAAATATCAATGTAGAGTCATAGAGTCAAAGGAAGTGCAGCCTATACAGTGTTGTCGTCCACAATTTCTAAAAGCTGGGGCGTCTTTCTGAGGTTGAGATCTGCCAGTAGTTGGATCTGAAAATGCAACCAAATGCAAGGAAAGAATATAAATACGTAAAGACTCCACAATTCCAACGAAACTTGCTCTATTGTACAAATCGTAGTAACCAGATCCTCTTGAAATCCCTTTCAACCTACTATTCAAACAAAAGAAACTGATACATTGAGCAATGTTGTGAAGAAAAACAAACTAACCTTTATAATTTGAGAAATTAATCCCAGTACCAGATGAGGCTGCATGAATGAAACAAGTTGCATAATGGAAAAGTAATATAAAATAATAGAACCGTGTACGCAAGCCTAAGCGATCTCAACTTACTCTTCCTTCAACAAGATCTTGAGTGCCAATATTGACTACCGTGCATCCAATAGCCTTTGCAGAGTTGAGGCAGAGTGTGTGATTCTCATTTCTTTCCCAAGGGTTGAGTACCTTTTTCGTGTTGATAGCCCGCTCATCTATTGTACCAGGCACCGCTACATTGATAAGCTTGCTGAAACAACCAATAAAAATTAAATTATCCAAAGTTACCAACTCTGAAGTCAACCAGGTATGAAACTCTGAGACTGCTTAGTTCAAGTATGAAATACCATAATAGTACTCCACCCTTTGCAAGGTCAAATAAAGCATTTGTGGATGGATCCATTGGAAGGAACTGCTTCAAAAATGGGTCATCCCTGAGGTATATATTTATATGTGCAACATATGAAGCCCTTTCAGTTTCATGAATGGTGTGAAGAAGAGTTGTTGTGGTTGCCTTCAGGAAGGATGAAGGGGTCTTTGATCCCCCGGATTTTTCATTGGCTTTATTTCGTTCATCTTCATATGACTGATTATTTAATGCAACAACAGAAAAGTAAATAATCATTTATCCAACTACGGCTCAAGCAGAAAAAAAAAGTGCTATCTATCTACTACAATTATCGGCAAATTTTCTTTGATGCGGTGATTGCGGTCACAACACTACAACCATTTGGAATCAAATTCAAAGGTAGCACCTTCCACTTGCCTGGGATATCACCAACTTAAAAGTGGGAAGGATAAAGAAAAACTTACCCTGAGGAAGCTTTCAAAATCCACCTCGTCATTGATATCAGAATGTGATTCTCCCCATCGTTGTCTAATCTCCTCCTCATTAAATACATCATTCGAACTCTTCAGTTTCATGATTAAGGAGGGTATATCTCCAACCGTAACTTTACCATTCTCATTTTTCAATGCCTCAAACTGCCCAAAACAAAAACATAATCACACAACCCCATGTATCATAGATCAATTGAAACATAAATGCCCTTTGGCTGGCTTGCTTCAATTCTGCAAATCAGAATGCAGGAGCCATTGCCCAAAAAAAAAACAAAATCAAACAAAATTCAAGTCCGGAAACATATCACCTGAATCCAGATTGAAAATTATTTATTGAATTAAAAAAACAAGCGATTCAGGAAGAATACTTTGGATTTAAGGCCTTGAAGCTCGACTTGCGTGAACTGGCTGTGAAGTTGATCAGAAACTACAACTCCGCAAATTTAGACATCCTCTTCTCGCCCCGCGCTCAATCAAATCGCGGGGAAATAAAATTGTCACCGATCACCCTAAAATTTGGAAATGGGCTATGCAGCCCCAACGGTCCACGATCCCGAGATTAATCCCTGCTCCAATCCAATAACACCAACAGACGAGAAAACGTAAGCGGATAAACCAAATGCAAAAACAGATTTGGCAAATCTCCAATCAATCAATGCGCTTCAATTCCCCACAAGCGGAAATATATGAAATTCAATCCGGCAATGATTGAAAATAATCAATGATTTAAAATGCAGACGTTGCAGGATCTCGAAATGGTAAGAGAAGGACGATAATGAAACAGGAAACGCGTTGGCGAGCAGTTTTCAGGATTACATGCATACCTGTAGAGACAATCCGGGATTTTTGGGGAATAGGATTTTGATTTCTCGATCCCTTATTATCGGCGTTGTAAGGTTTTGACTGTGCGACGCTGAGTATCTCTTGCAGGAATGGAGGTGGGAATGCAATTGCAATGGGTGAAGGGCGAAGAGGAGAGAGAGATTTGAGAGGCAAACAAAACACGCTAAAAACAGAGGCCAGTTGTGGAGGCCCAGTTTCGATAAGGCGCGTGAGGCTGTCGATAGCATCCCAGTCGCTTTGCATTTCTCACCACCTCAGTTCACGTTCTACACGTCACCTCTATTTTCGTTATTTTCTGTTTCCATTCATTTTATTTATTTTTAAATGGTGCAATTGTAAATACAAATAATGGTACTTGGGCTATCAGATAAATACGAGCCAACCTAAAAATTGTCGGGTATCACGTACTCGATATCCAAAATATCGGATCATGAGTTCGGGTTCGGATAGTAATTTTCCTATAAATTCAGGTATCGAATTACTCATTTTGAGTACTCTATTATCCGATTTTGCCGAAGTCAAACTCCATTATATTCAAATTGCAATTAGAGATTGCTCGTTTTTAATTTCTTGATTTCCCCTATGAGCCTTCTCTCTTGTCTCTACTCTACGGTATCTCTCTCTCGACGAGGGCGAGTCAGCGACGACAACTCTTATTCCATTTAACGACGTCATGTCACCGTCATCGTTGAGACCACCAGCCACCTCTACATTTAACATCATCGTCTCCCACTCTAATTCTCTTTCACATTTTGCTTGTCTTTGAATTTTATTACTTTTAAGAGACTATGTCAACGTGCATATTCACAAAACTTTGGTAAGTGCTAAAATAATGCCTTGCTCAAAATACTTTTTTGTTAGCAAGATATCATGAAAAATAATAACTATTAGATTTTGAAGGCTGCGTTCCATTTTTTACTTGTTTTTTTATATTAAGTTTTTGAGTATCTGATTTTTCATGATCGGATACCGAAGTCAGGGTACCCGAAAAATATTTCGGATTCGGGTATTAGTTAGGCAAAAATCGGATTTCGGATTTTGATACCTGAAAATTAGATCGACTATTTGTGAATACACATTTGGACATCTCTACGCACTTACCCATATCTGAAATTTGTCAAAGCGTATACCCAAACCCGACCCGAAGTGTGTTTCGGATACCCGAGTACCCGACACGGTTATCCAAACCCAAATAATCGGGTACCCAAATACCCGACATTGTTCATGCAATTGAATTTTTTTCTATATTTTAATAATAAGCTAATAACTATAAAATTAAGTATACATGTATTAAATAAAGCTAAAATTCTCATTTTTAATCAAAATGAATGAAATTATTTTATTTAATTATTATGCTAATAACTATTTTGTTGTATTTATTTTTATTTTAAAGACAAATCAATATTATGTGAATATATAGAACATTCAAATTAAGTAATATCTTTAATATTACATTTATTTTATATAAAATATAAAAGAAGTAGTTGTCGCATTTAATTTAAAACTCATGAATGACTTTATGAGAATTGACTATGCATAAAAATTAATAAACATCGGATTAAAATAAGCAATCAAATAATATAATTCATAAATCATAGTAACATTTAAATAAATAAAAAAAAATCATATTATAACTCTGATTAATAGTTAGGGTGTGACATGCTTTGAAAATATGAAGTTCTTGTTTATATGATCTGTTCAAAGACAATTGTACATTATATAGACGGGAAAAAAAAATTAATAATAAATTGGGTATTAATCGGATATTTGGATATACCTAATACCCAAACGAGTTACCCAATACCCGATATTTCTTAAACTCTATTACTCAATCCCATGCTCAATCACATAAAAATTTGATATTGGGTATCTGATACCCTGCAGGTGTCAAGTCGGGTACGAGTTAATCCAATAGCCGATTCCATATTTCCACCCATACGTTAGGGTATAAAAATCAGATTCGGATATCCATATCCTTATTTGTTTAATAGGAGTATATCAAAATACTTGATATATTGAATATTAATCCGTACTTTACATGTTTTTAAGGCCTTTATTTGATTAATCTTCTGCGACAATCAAATGGAGTATGTTTTTAATAGCATATTTTATATGTTTTGGTATATTTACGTCTTTTCTTTGGTCTCGAACCTACGAGAAAGAAGTCCAATACCATGATGATGTGGATAAAGTTTTCCATATCACTGTTTTTAATTAAATCTGTTCATGTTTATTGATTTTGCCAAATTTCATAATTTTAGAGGCAATTATATCTTAAATGAATGACGTATATGCTTTTTTTCTAATAATTCAAACTGTCCTATAATTTTTATTTTTTTAGAGCATCCACAACCGTGCTCTTGCCAGCGGCACGGTTGTGGGCCCGGGCGGTACTATTCATGCCTGCTCTCTGGCAAGAGCACAACACCCACAACTGTGCTCTTCCGCAAGGACGAGCACAATTAATATAAAATTCAATTACACAAAAACATTTTCATAATACTAAAATTCATTAAAAAAACCACAATAAAAATAACAAATTACAAATAAAATAAAAAGACATAATTAAAATCCTAAAAATTAAAAATTACATAATTAAAATACTAAAAATTAAAAATTACATAATTAAACTCCTAAAAATTAAAAATTACATAATTATTGGCTAATATAACCCGAGGAAGACTACGCATTCGGCGGCACCAACCCCAATTGTTTTTGGAGACCCAATATCATGGACTCGTGCGTTTGAAGTTGCGTGGGGGTCATAGTTGACCTATCGGCCATATTGAGTTGGGCCAAAAGGGCCCACAACGAGTTGTTCGGGGGTGGAGGTGGAACATAGGGTGCGGGTTCGGGAGCAGGGGCAGATGGAGTCGCGGCGCGACGTCGTTCGGCCGCCGCCTTCTTCCTACCTTGCGGTCGGCGTCGGGAACCGCTTGGTTGGGCATCGGGGCTACCCAAGTTAGCTTCGGCGAGTTGGCTAGCCACTTCTTCGCCGGCGTCGGATAGGGATGCCGACCGTGAGCGTTTGGAGGAGCCGCTAGAGGAGGATGTTATGCCTCCCTTATACTTCGGGTGCGTCCGCGTCTCCTGCCAAACGTTAAGATATTTGAACGACTTACCGTTCATGGATTGGTAGGTGCTCGGCGAGGCGGTGATGATGTCGACCTCGCTTCGGCCGCTCCCGGCATTCCGGGACTCCTGGATGAAATAGCCGTTGAACTTGCCAATTTCTTCGTTGGCTCGGCCGATGCAGTTGCGCACCATACTCTCGTTGCGCTCGATCGTTCCCGGCGGCCGGTGTGCATTGTACCGGCTAGAGACGCGCCACCAAAAGTGATCGCCGGATTGGTTCGTTCCAACCACCGCATCTTCGGAGATTTCCAAGTACGCCTTGAACAATCTTTCCATCTCCGCCGGTGAGTACGGTGTGCGGACACCGGCGCGAGATGGAGGATTCGGCATTTGGGAAGGGGCGCGAGGCCTAGGCTCCGGTGTCCACCCGTAGCGCCCATCGGAGGCACCTTGATCGTCGATTGGGTATGGCCGGTAGCCACTCGGAACGCCCGAATCTTGGGTGAGAGGAGGGGCCGAATATTCCATTTCCGGACTATGAAACGGTTGCGAACCGAACCATTCGGGGTTCCAACCGTGAGAGCCGCTTGGGTTGTCGTCGTTACCGGACATAGTGGTGTTGTAGGGTGTGAGAGGAAGATGAAAATGGATATGAGAGATTGATGATGAGAATTGTGTAGTGAAAGTGTGAATTTTTTGGAGTGAAATTGGGGGTATTTATAGATGAAAGTGTGTATTTTTGGGGTAAAAAAAATAAAAAAAAATTAAAAAGTGGGGAAAAACGGTTATAAACGGATATAATTTTTTGGGGAAGTGAAATTTTTTTTTATTTTTTATCGATTTTTTTAATAAAAATCCGATTTTTTTAAAAAAAAAATAAAAAAATGTTTGAAACCAACGGCTATGCCGTTGGCGAATGGGAGACCGCCACGTGTACGTCCGCTGGCACGGACGTGCTCGATACATCGAGCAGCGCCGTGCCAGCGGCGCGGTTGCAGCGGTGGCGGTCCTTCGCCTTGCCGCTGGCACGGACGGCGGTGGCGCCAACCGCCACCGCTGCGGATGCTCTTAGATTTTTAAAATTGGTTGTTAACTTTAAATTTTCACTATCCAGATATGAATAAATTTAAATTGAATTTGTTTTCTAATCTAACCGAGCCCAGTTAGTATTAAATTATTGACTTAGGCCCGACGCTTGGACTTGAAAAAAAATAAATTGTTAGAATTTTGGAATATACTTGTATTTTAAAATTAAAAATACTACAGTAGTTGAATCGATAAAATTGCAAACCCGCTCCGCTCCGCTCCGCTCCATTGATTTTTCAGTTCCCTCTTCGTAAACACAAGCGATTTCAAGTCTGAATTTCTCTCCATTCTTGCCGGTACGCCAGCAGCCGGCACAGCTGCCGCCGCGCTCACTGCCTCTTTTTTCAACCATCGAATAAGTAAGAAATTCATGTTCATTTTCAATTTTAGGTTAATCAGCTGTATTTCCACCTTTTAATCATAGTGCTGATAGAATTCGAAATCTCAGAAAGCGCTGAAGTTTCCGCGACGATGAGCATCGTACCGAAGGAAACAATTGAGGTCATAGCTCAGAGCATTGGCATCAGCAATTTATCTCCCGATGTGTTGCCTGCTCTGGCTGCCGATGTCGAGTACCGTATTCGAGAAATAATGCAGGTTAATATAATTTCCGGTTTGCTATTTTCTCAATTGTTGATTTTGCTTTTTTTTGCACCGTTTTGATGTATCCAGTTGGTGCCTGTAAGGTTTTAAACTGTGAATTTGTTGCAGGAATCTATCAAATGCATGAGGCATTCGAAGAGAACTACTTTAACTACGGATGATGTTGATAGTGCCCTTGGTTTAAGAAATGTCGAGGTGCTTTTATTCAAATAGAATTTTCATTTATAAACTCATGATAGTATTAGATGGAATAGTGTAATTATCGGTTTGGTTTCCGAAGTATGATGGTTCTTGTTGGTGAAACTATTGGTAATTGTTTGTGATTGTTGGTTGTGGGTTTTGACAATTTTGTAGCCAATATATGGATTTGCTTCTGGAGACCCACTGCGATTCAAGCGAGCCGCAGGGCACAAGGATTTGTTCTATATAGAAGAAAAGGATGTGGAATTCAAGGAAGTATGTGATCACGAATACATGCTGGGCAAAATCTTTGACAATTGTTGTAACATTATTAGTCTCATTTGTATGTTTTTACCTAACTTAGGTGATTGAAGCTCCTCTGCCTAAGGCCCCATTGGACACCACCGTAGTTGCTCATTGGTTAGCTATTGAGGGGGTTCAACCTGCAATTCCTGAAAATCCCCCTCCCGAAGCTCTTCAAAGTATGCATATATCTTAGTGCGGTATCTTACATTTGTATATGCACATGTGTTAAATACTGTCGATCAGCATGTTCCTTCTATGATAATCCTCTATCCTTTTCCACCTTCCTGTTCTTGACTGACCAAATACTTATATGGCAACACATATATATTTCTTAAAGTTCATTTTTTGTAAAATGATGAGTTGTTTTTTTGGAAGTGCTTTCACTTCCTGCGGATAACAGAAAGACTGAAGTCAAAGAGGATGGAGCATCTGTTGACATTAAATTACCTATAAAGCATGTGGTTTCACAGGAACTTCAGGTGCTACTGATGGTTTTATTTACTTTTTTATATGCCTGTCGAGAAGATAATACATCTCATGTTTTCTTGCCTTGTGCTGCAGCTTTACTTTGAAAAAATTACCGAGTTGACTGTGACCAGATCTGAGTCCCCTTTATTTAAAGCTGCATTAGTGAGCTTGGCAACTGACTCAGGGATTCACCCCTTGGTTCCTTATTTTACACTTTTTGTTGCTGATGAGGTAAAACTCATGTAATCTCCATCTAGGCTAACAATGGTACCATATTATAAATGCTGAACAGTAACAATGGCAGGTTTCTCGGAATTTGAATAACTTTTCTCTACTTTTTGCTTTGATGCGTCTTGTCCGGAGCCTTCTTCGGAACCCTCATATACATATCGAACCATATGTAAGTTATTCTTGCATATACTCCCTTTTCATTTCTTTTGCCCAGTTCAGATTTTCTTGCTTTCTGATTTATATAGATTATAGTGTGTGTCATAGTGTTCTCCGAGTACTAGGTGACTTTAATCTTAGTACTCCCTCCATCGCACTTTAGAAGTCTCATTTGAGTTCGGCACGAGTTTTAAGAAATGGAAATGAAAGTTGGTGAAAAAAGATAGTGGGATGTGGGTCCCACTTTTATATATTAGTTTTCTAATAAAATGTGAGTGGAAAAAGGTTAGTGGAATGTAAGGCCTATTACCATTTATGGAATATTCCAACCGGGACTCCTAAAGTGGGACATCCAAAAATGGTAAACTGAGACCGCTAAAGTGGGATTGAGGGAGTATAAAATTGGCCTTTGGGTTCTTTATTTAGTTATATGTTGGCGCGTAGTAGTTTCTTTGCTCCTTAGGTCTCATTTAAACACTTGAAGCTGCAATTTGTGTATCTTATGGTGCATGACCTTTTGCTTCTCAAGCAATTTACTTTTTTCTTTTTTTTGAATTAATCTCCATGTATGTTGAATTCTGATACTTCAAACTTCTAATTAGCTGCACCAACTGATGCCCTCGGTGCTGACATGCCTGGTTGCTAAAAGATTAGGAAATAAGTTCTCTGACAATCACTGGGAACTGAGAAATTTCACCGCTAGTCTAGTTGCTTCAATATGCAAGAGGTGAGAGATCGTCATGTGTACCTTCCATTAGATAATGTATGATGTGGCTCTCTTCTGTTTCTCTGTAAAAGTTGGGTGCATCATGTGTCTTTGCAATTTGCTTCAACCTGCTAATCTATCATCTCAATATATTTTTTGGCTAACTTCTTTATGGTACTACTCTGCAGATTTGGCCAGGTTTATTACAATCTCCAGCCACGTGTGACCAAGACAATGTTGACTGCTTTCATCGATCCATCAAAAACTCTCCCTCAACATTATGGTGCTGTTCGGGGATAGCAGCCCTCGGAGCTAATGTGGTATTTCCCCCTTTTTTCCCCTCTCGATGTTTGTGACTATGTATGTATTCTTTGTAATATCCATGATAATTTATACTATTTTATTTGCAAAAAATGCACAATGTGAAAATACGAGACTGTGCACACTGCCAGAACTATATGTTGTGTTGTATAATACTATGGCCCTTATCTATCCTAAGATGACATCTGTTAAATATGCTAACCAGGTTCGATTACTTATTCTTCCCAATCTTGATCCTTATTTGCGTCTTCTGGAGCCAGAAATGCAACTAGAGAAGCAAAAGAATGAGATCAAGAGGCATGAAGCCTGGCTTGTATATGGGGCTCTATTGGTAAGATATATTGACCCATTTTTCTCTGACAAAGAATGGTTATTAAAAATATCTTTTGCATTGTGCATCTGTTGCTATATGAGAAGGTTCTTCCAGATATATATGAGATTTTTTTTTCAAATTCCTATTTTCTTTGATGATACTTTGACTTTGTTTTTCTGCTGCCATCTGTAGAAGTATATTGAGGACCTTTTTTGAAAGATGTCTAATAATCCTCTTACTATTTTTTTACATGCTCTTTCACGAATTTCATTAACTGGAAATATTTCAAATGTAATAAATTGGTACTTTTACTTCCAGTTTCATTGTCTGGAGATAATTTGATGGTGAGTGGCTTGTTAAGCATGACAGTTGGCAATTGTTAAAACTGCATGATGTGTGCAAACTATTAACGAGCCTACTGTTTCTCCTTAGGGGACTTTTGCATTATAAATTGTCTTCTTTGGGGGCACATGGGAGTTGTTGCCTACTATGTTAGTTAGGAGTAGTGATGTTCTATGATGTGTTCTAATCATAGAAGGTTCTATTATCTTGATAAGATTTGGGAGGATTCAAATTAGTATAACACTCGTCTTGTTAATACTGAAATACTAGTAGAGTGCTCTACGCCCTGAAGTAGATCAAGATGTGTTATCATTTTAGCAAAGGCCACTTACTATTCTTCCACTCGGTACAACAAGTGGAGGACCTATGAATTTATAATTATTGACGTTCAACATCTGAACTGCATTTCATTTGTTGCTATGATTGTGGAATGGAATAGCTGTATGTACCCCCAAAGGTTGTATTTACTGGTAGCTCTGTCCTTTCTATTACCGAGATTGTCATTGCACATTTGGCCCCAGCTGAATCTAACTGATGAGATACTGTCTTATTAGCGCGCAGCTGGTTTGTGCGTCTATGATCGGCTGAAAATGCTACCTTCTCTGCCATCTCCACCTGCACGTACCGTCTGTAGGAGCAATAGCAAAGTCGTGACTACTTCTTCAAGTATGTTTCTCTTAAGCTTTACGGCTTTACTTACTGCTTCAATGAAACTGTTCATCATTTTATTTCTTAGTACTCTCGTATAACTAATATTTGGGGTTGCGGTGGCTCTTGGGTCTGTACTTCAATTTGAAATAATGTACTAAATATGCTTCATTTTCAACTACTTGTTCTTCTGTTTAAAGTAGTACTCTGAACTCAAAATGTGACCAGCATGAAAATTGCACTTCCTTCCATCAATGTTGAGAGTCTAATGCATTTATCTGCTCCAAATTGTGTTCAGATAAACGTAAAGCCACCATGGATAACATGATGCACCAACCACCGTTGAAGAAACTGGCAACAGACAGTTCTATGGGTGCAAACTCTCTGCCGGCGGACATAGCAGGAGCTAGTGGTGGATATTCAACAAATACTGGAGCTGCAGACTCATCAAGGGCTTCAGGGAAAAACAATGTGGCTGGATCAAGCAGCAGAAGAGAGATAGTTGGTGGTCAAGGATTCAAGACTTCATCTGCTCTTGAGCAGGCGTGGAAAGAGGATACAGATGCCGCACAATTGCTGCCCTCACTGTATGAATATTTTGGTGAAAGCATGTTAACATTTGTTCCGTTACCCGAAGCGTCCTTATTCTTGTGATCTTTCCTCCACCCCGAAGCCTACACAAGAGAATTAGTGTTTGCGTCGTCTTTTTACAGATATGTTCTCCCTAGTTAGTGTTCTGTTCTTCAGGAACGAAGATCACATTTCCAAAACACTAATGTAGATTCATTCGTATAATTAGGAAAGATTGTTAGATTATATGCTATCCATGTTTTGTAGAACTCTGCACAGATTATGTTATGTTCTGAAATTCAAGTAATTTCGTTAACTATGATTTTCCACTACTATATATACTGCTCCAGTCCAGTTGTACGCACCCGCTCTTCATAAAATATAAGTACTCAATTTTTCCAGAGGATAAATTTGGTCGCCCCGTTGAAGGTTTGTAGTGATAAATCGCAAAATCTACATTTATCCGATTCGTCATGTACTATTATATATAGTTAATTGCCAGAAGACAAAAACATATAGATTCATTTGTTTCAATTAAGTTGCATTTGATTTGATTCAACAATTCGAAGATAAAACACAACACATGATCATGATGTTGGTGCAGTGTAGAAGAAATCATGGAAGTTTTCAAGCAGTAAATAGATACACAATAACACAAACCATATTTATTTTCTTTCAAGGTACATAAACCAAGATAGCAACGTTCAACAAATGAATAAGATCCATGGAAAGGATTACAAATGGCAAAATGGCGTACAATCCCATAAATATTTCGAAGATGTTTTCATTAACAAAAATGTAATATAAATATTACATAAGAGGGTTCCAATGTAATTCACTGCTTCTGGCTTCCCCTGTAACACTCAACGATGCAGGGTTCATGGGCACTTGGAGATCTCATTCCGCTTCATTCAAAATGGGAACAATCAGAGGGTTCATCTGTGCCAAGTATACTATCGCCCACCTGCGCATGCACAACATACAATCTTACAACTATGACAAAAATGAAAAAAGAGTAGCCCACTAAATCAAGAAAACATCTCTTTCCACCATTTATTATATGAGCAGAACCAAGAGGCGTGACTATTCACTATTTTGATGTAGATAAGAGGAGGATACATGTGGTTTGAGAAATGCAAGTACCCAGTTAAAAATGTCTAGCAGTGTTTTGGCCTACAAGTACATTCTAAACTCTTATATTTGGATTTTGGAGTTATCTTACCTAAAATGTGTGTTCGTATCATGTTTTGCATTATCTATCCTCCCTGCCAAACAGCCCCTTAGTGTCCAACATTGTTTGAATCTAATTTTCCACACATAATGTGACATCCATCAGGTCATTTTTCTCAAAAACAATTATCCTGATTGTAGCACTCCTGAAATCCTTAATCATCCTCAGTTCTAGCCCAAGCCCACTGCCCACCCCCACCATTACTTTATACTTATACAAGTTGAGAGAGATATGCAAAAATGTGCTTTTCACAGTTTCAGGTAACATTCCTTCCCCAACACATGCTTACATGAGAAAGAGAGATGGTATGCAAATGGGCTGTTATGATCTGACCTAAAAGGTCCCAAACCCCAACTAAAAGCCCATCAAACTTATGTATAAGTCTACACCTAAATAGTGAACAACATTGCTGTCAATTAATGTATAACCAAATTTTATGTAGTTGGTTATTCCCCTCAATGTGTGGACTAATGATAACCGAATGTCATACTTTTTTATCCTTCCCACATTTCAATGCTTATCGAAAAGGCAATAGTACCTAAAATGTTTTATAAAATGATAACAATAAGAGAAAGTCAAGGATTGTGCTAAGAAGAAGATTTGTTTTCTCAAGGATTTCGAGACAGGAACTACATTTTTGCTGAAAAGAAGATCACTGCCACCAGCCCGTTATGCACATATACACATAATCCAGTTAAAGGAGCTAAACTAATTACAATAGAGCTTTACCTCAACGACACCATTGGAAGCATAGTAAGAAGCAAAAAAGAAATATACTGATTAATGCTTATTACCAAGCTCAACAACGTGCATCAGTACTTGTTTGTAAACAAGGAGAACAAACTTACATCATCCAACAGCAAACTGTCGCTGTAATAATCAATGTCAGAAGTAACCTGCATTTCACAATACAAATTAGAGTTAGACTAGCAACATTTTGAACAAGGAAATAAACTCTTTCCACAAATTAAAGTGAGTTCCTAGACACAATACACTATTGAGCTAGGTCAACAGATGATACATCTAGCTACCAAAATGCTACTAATAGAGTGGAGTTGATCCCTATTATAATCACTTAAATAAAGCATGGAGATGAATAACATATAACAAAAAATTATGGTCAACAGGCAGGCTAAGCACATTGTTCTAGAGCAACCAAAAATTCCAGATAGCTCAATAGAAAGTACAAATAAAAACTTACAGCAGAAATCATGGCAATAATATGACTTCATAAACCAGATGCCAAAAAAATACAGTTCAAGCAACCTAATGGAGAAATCAGAAAATCTTAAAATGTCAACATACAGGTTAGTGGATTGCCCTTTGTTGCAGCAGATTCTGGTTAACAATGATGCAATTATCCCAACCACTACGAAGATCAGAGTAGTCACCAAAAACCCCATCTCCGATGCTTTTCCCAAATACAGTTATAATCAACGCTTTTACCTGCCGAGAGAATATAATTAACTAATATCAATAAACAGATCCATCATCAATCCAATCTGGAATTTACCAATTTGATATCTTAGCTTTTCTAAAAAAAGAAAATACGAGAATGAGATGATCTGGAATTCAAATTTTAACGGGATCGATGCATTGATAAGAAACCTCGACATCATATAGAGAAGTAAAAATCAACATCGGTGTCGGGAAAACCTTGATTGCGGTTACCGGCGAAATCTTCCGGTAAATGGGAGTGCTAGATCCGTCGTGGCTTTGATGAGATTGAAATTTAATAATCAAATCTTTTGCAACGATTCGTGATGCAATTTGATAGCCTGGGCATCGATTTTTTTTAGTAGAGGAATGATTAAAATATAGTGATAGGCTTTCTCCTAATTCAGCCCAATAAATAAAATGCAATTCGTTGAATCAAAAATAAAAAATATACTCCAGTACAAGTAAATTGGAGTCAGTCAGGTAATATTGATAAGATTAAATTTAAATATTTTTTTAATAAATAAGATGAAATTAGTTAATTGGTTGGTATCCTACATCATTTCATAAATTAAGTTTTTGCCATTTCAGACTGTTTTCACTAACAGCTTTTGCCATAAATACTGAAAATTGGAGTACTAAATTTGGTTTTTAGAGTTATGAATTGCTACTTAGGTCATCCACAACGCTGTTCATATATCGTTCATAAACCGTTCCTTAAACTACTATTTGCGGGAATCACTGTACTTTTTTACTTCATTCCTTAACTAAGTAACGGAACCTGCAACCCTCCATTCCTTAACCGTTCCTTAAATTACTATTCATTCAATTTCATTTTTTATTTTTATTTCCAACTCAATTCAATTAAAAAAACACACTTTAATAAAAAACAAACACACTTTAATAAAAAATACACAACATTAAAACAAAGTTACAACTTAAACTTAAAAAAATAAAAAGCACACAATTAAAATCCTTAAAAAATAAAAGTACACAATTTTAATAATTTCATCCGCCAAAGTGATTGTTCCAATATTTGACGCATTTGTTAAAAAGTGAAAATTGAGGTGGAAATAGAGAAGATTTGAGAGGGATAGATGTGTGTTTGTGAGTGAAATGAATATGAAATAGGAGTATTTATAGAGTAAATAAATTATAAAAAATAAAAAAATTACAAAACGGATAAAAATAAACGGTCATATTAACGTTGCAAAATTTTATTTTTTTTATTAAATTTGATTTTTTTTTTAAAAAAATGAATTATTGCGTCACCGTGACGAAGCCCACTCGCAGGGCAGCGAGTGGGCGTCACGCGTGCGCTGAGAGCCCGCCACGTCGCCTCGGAGCGTGGCGGAACTTGTCGTGCCGCGTGCCGACGCAACGACACCCGGAACGGCATAGGCACGGAACCGCGACGACACGGAGGCTGCAACGCGTGCTGCCGCGGAACCGTTCCTCTGGAACGGCATAGGCACCGCAACGGCACAGCGTTGCGGGTGCTCTTAGTAGCCTCGCACTGTTCAACTCCACCTCCGCATAAATGGATATACGCATGTCAAAAGTTATACATGATTACTATAATATACTCCTAGGTGTTTTTCGGTTGCCATGACTATTATCATAACACTATCCATCTAGGATTAAGTTTGAAATTATTTTAGTATGACTAATTATCATGAGACTATCCATCTAAGATTAGGTAGTATGGTTCAATCTTATGAACCAAATATGATACATATTTAATCATAAGATTTAATCTTGTCAACCAAACATTTACCTAGTATATAAATTTGACTAGAGATTTTAATTTTTGAGATTTCAATTCGCACTTCTTTTAAAACTTGGCTTTTCAAATTTTTGCTTTTTTCTCTTCCTTTCTTATTCTTTTCCATCACAAATTACGTGAACTAGACAAACTGCCCCTTGTCTTATCTTTTCTTATTTATCTGGGAACCGATTGGGATGATTGATCCAACCAACCTAGCAATAATAAACCATGGACAACTCCTTTTGAATTTGCCGCTAATTAGATCGATCCTTCTAATCTTTCTCGTGAACGGATAAGAAAAGATAAGACAATGAATAGTTTTGGTTTGTTCACGTTTTTTACGAGGAAAAAGAATTAAAAAAAGGAAAAAAAAGAGAAACTAGTTTGGGGCCCTAACGTTGTAAAGAATTTAATCTCAAATTTCTAAAGGTCAGCTAAATTAATCACTTATTCTGAAATCTCTCGAATTGGATGTGATAGTGAGTCCAATGTATAGATTTGAAATCAGATAGATAATACTACTCCCTCCGTTCCATAATAACAGACGCGTTTATTTTCGGCACGAAGATTAAAAAAAATTGTTAGGTGAGTTAAGTAAAGGAGAATAAAATGGAAAATGAAAAATGTAGAGAGATGAAGAGAGAAAAAAGTAAGAGAGAGTAAAGTAGGCGTGGAAAAATGGGTTGACTTTTATTAAAAATAAAAATGACTAACTTATCAAAATAGCAAAATGACTCTATTAGTATGGTATTGAAGAAGAATATGGAGTATTTGATAACGTGCATGGGTGATGAGAGAATTGAGCGGATGAGATTGTGTGCATGCAGCTAACAAAATACTACTACTCATACTAGTGCTTATCCAATTTACAGTAAAAAAGGGAAATCGGAAAAAATCAAAATAGGTTGGGTCCAGTAATCAGTTTGGTGCAGAGGGTGTGTGGCCTATGGCGGTGTGACTCTGAGGGGAGCAGTGAAACTGTCTTGGACACGTACCACTATGCGCCCCTCGAATTCGCGCCACCTGGCTCATAATACCTCTACACATCACTCCCTCCCTCCCCTTCTCTCTTCTTCTTCATCACCATCATCATCCTCGCCTAATTCTCCCTACCCCTAAATTGATCAATCAACCGTTATGGAACTGGATACCTTATGGAATACCGCCGCCAACTTCGCCGATTCGCACCAGCAGGTGGTTCCGCTCACCGTCTTCGTCGCCGTCCTCTGCTTCTGCTTGATCCTCGGCCACTTGCTCGAGGAGAACCGCTGGGTCAATGAATCAATCACCGCTCTCATAATCGTATAAACACTCACATTTTCTCAATCATATATTATTCAATTGCAGATCTGTCGATCAATTTCATGCTTTCTGTGATATTAGGGATTAACGACGGGGACGATCATTCTGCTGATTAGCAAAGGGAAGAGTTCACACATACTCAGATTTGATGAAGAGATTTTCTTCATCTATCTCCTTCCGCCCATCATTTTCAATGCAGGGTGAGAATTTTGCGTTGGTGGAGTATGTGTTGTAGTATGAATTTATGGTTTTTTTGTGGTGTAGATTCCAGGCCAAGAAGAAACAGTTCTTCCATAACTTCTTCCCCATAATGCTTTTTGGGGTTGTTGGAGTTTTCATTTCGTCATCCATAGTCACAGCTGGTAATTTCAGATTGTATTCATCTATTTTTGTTATCTCTGCATAGCTTGATTCTTCCATATCATCGTTTCTGTAGGCAGCTGGTTGATTTTCCCCAAGTTTGGTTTTGTTGGTCTCACTCCTCGTGACTTTCTTGGTTCGTTCATGAATTTCATTCTTTACTCCTATTTGATTTTGTCGAATTCGACATGGTGTGTACTAATTGAACTAACCTTCTTTCCTCAAAAGCCATTGGAACAATTTTTTCGTCCACAGACACCGTATGCACTCTGCAGGTGAGGAAAAGCTGGTGTAGGTATGATTTCCTTGAGTAATAACTATAGCTATAGAACTCAAGATATAACATGAATCTTGATGTAGGTTCTGAATCAAAACGACACTCCATTGCTCTATAGCCTAGTCTTTGGTGAAGGGGTAGTAAATGATGCTACTTCAGTCGTTCTGTTTAATGCAATTCAAAAGCTTGATGTCAACAGAATAGATGGCTGGAAAGCAGCTGGAGTTTTTGTAGATTTCCTGTACCTATTCTCCACAAGCACTGCTTTAGGGATTGCTGTGAGTTTGAGCTTGAAAATTGTGTTATACTACTATATATCTGGTTCTTGAAGGATGAATTTAAAACCCAATTTTCTCTTTCTGTGTCCAGTCTGGCCTTGTGACTGCATACATGCTTAAGGGCTTATACTTTGGACGGTAAACTTCTATTTATCCATGTGTTAGTTTTAACAACTTCGATAACTGTTCTATCATATGAGGAGGACTTTGGTTTATATTCTGTCTGCAGACATTCAAGTATTCGAGAGATCGCTCTTATGGTCCTTATGGCGTACCTTTCCTACATGTTGGCCGAGGTAATGGATCTAATGGAATCAATGTACCATAGCTACCTCATAGTTTACATGCGAATTGAATATGATATATTGTCGTGCAACATGCTTTCCTGAAGTATATTCATATAAAAACGTCTCTTCAAACTAACTGGGATGTTCTTGTTTTGACAGCTTTTCGACCTCAGTGGGATTCTGACAGTGTTCTTTTCTGGGATTTTCATGTCTCATTATGCATGGCATAATGTGACTGACAGTTCAAGAGTCACGACCAAGTATGTCAATTATTTAGGCTAGTGTCTTGCAAATATAGGGTGCTATTCTACTCCAAGTCACACTTTGATTTACAGGAGATCATTCTACTGTAGCACTTGTTTGTTGTGGTTAAGTTATACACCCATGATGATGATACTAAATTCATAAATAGCCATATAAGGCAAAGATATTTATGATGAAAATTGTAGCAAAATCCTCATTATGAATCAGTATCTTAGACATTTTAACTGTTTTTATTTGCAGGCATGTGTTTGCGATGATGTCCTTTATTGCAGAAACATTTATATTCTTGTACGTGGGAATGGATGCTCTGGATATCGAGAAATGGAAAATGAGCAAATTAAGGTAGCAACTCTTCTTTCAAAACCATTAACTTTTCCCTTTTCAATACTACTTTTTAATTGTTAGAACACACATGTTTCTTGTGCTTGCCTGATTTATAGTCTTAAATAGCGTTTACAAACATGAAGCAAGTTTCCTGACCCTATAGTTGCATTTTAAGGTGGTGAGCGGATAACCCTCCCCCTTATAAGGCCTTTTAAGGGGGTGAGTGAGACCCATTTATAACGGTGGTTGTTGATTGTGTGATGGTTTTCAAGAAAGTATGTGATGATTTTCATACTTTGCATCTCTCAAAAAATTGTTACCTATGGACTAAAATGTTGTACAAATATTCCTTACAGTCTCTGGAATGCAATTGGTATATACTGTAGCGTCATGTTCCTGATATTACTAGGCCGTGCTGCTTTTGTTTTTCCTCTATCGGCAATATCAAATTGTATGGACCGAACTTCAACCCAATCAACTCCAATATCATTCAAGCACCAGGTTAGCATACTTTTACGTTTGTACAACAATTATTATCGTATGTTGCTAGGCAAGTGTTGGCCTGTGATCACTTATGATGTTGAACACAGGCTGCGGTTCATTAGTTTATTGGTCCGTAAAAACACCAGTGTAAATATGTAGAAATGTAACCATAGGGTTAACCCAATAAGTAAAGAATCAAATCAGTATAGGCAAAATCTACGGATCGACTATACTGCGTACTCCTTTCTTGCATAAACTCCTACTATTCGATTTATATATATTTCCTCTGCTCAACTAGGTCGTCATTTGGTGGGCCGGGCTGATGAGAGGAGCAGTCTCCATTGCTTTGGCATTCAAGCAGGTAAGGCATGCTCAGTTACTGATGTCATTGTTGTTTCTGAAAAGAGAAGTAAATGAAAACCTCTCTTCTTGGGCACGTTGTAGTTCACTCATTACGGCGTGCCAGTAGATCCAGTAAATGCCACCATGGTGACAACGACAGCGATAGTAGTCGTCCTTCGCACATTGGTGAGTCGTTTGCAAAATATGATCATTTCCTTTTCCCGAATGAATAGAGCTCTGATGATGAGAATCTAATTGCAGGTCTTCGGCTTCTTAACAAAGCCACTGATACACTACTTACTCCCTCAGGGAGGCACCAACACTCTAGACCGTGATCCGACGATTACCAAAGAGGACATGAGGCTTCCTCTGCTTTCGTTCGAGGAATCAGCTTCGACGAACCTCAGCCGAGCAAAAGATGGTCTGACGAGGCTGATGGAGAGGCCTGTTTATACTATACATTCGTTCTGGCGGAGATTTGACGATGCTTACATGAGGCCAACTTTCGGCGGCCCGAGAAGTGACCAGAGCTCACCGTGAGGGACACTGCAGAAATGCCGCTGCATGACTATGGTCGGAGGTCAGTAACAAGGGATCTGGTAACGCACTTGTTTATTACTATGATCAAGTGTAACATCTCGTTGATTCAGGTCTCTTTTTTTTGGCTGAAAAACGGTTTCACTCTGACTAGAAGAATAGAATTGTCGTTTTGGCCCCTTTGGACAAATTAGTTAAATTCTGTCCACCTATTTTACATAAATTCATTTATTTGTTGCTAACGAAAATGTACTAAGTAATTAATTTAATTGAATAAAATGTCTTAAAACTCTTTAATGTAATATTGATATATTTTATTATTATATAATTTGGATGCAGCAAAATTTTAGTACTAGTATTTTTTACCCACCTAATATCAGACTTTTTCTCCGCTGGTTTGTTGGGACTTAATTAATGACAACTCAGACAAAAATCTAATAGGATAACAGAAAAATACAACATACAAGTCTTGGATCACCTTGCTGGATGACCAAAATATTTTGCAAGTATATGAATTATTTTTGTTAACCAACCAAAATCTCAACTATACACAATAGGAGTATGACAAAAATCTTAATGAGTTATTATTAAATGAGAACCACATTATTATTTTGCATATCAAAACATGAGTATATGTCTTAATAATAGCAATTTTATGGTATCTTTACATATCCAATTGGTACAAAACCTTCTTCGAATTCTTGGAACCGAACACAAGAAAATTTGGTCGAATGAATAAATGGACAATGGCATAAAACATATCAGTTCTTTTTAAGGCAAGCTGACTTAAAAGAATAAATTTTTCTCATTTTTCGGTTTTTCCAACTAACAAAAAAATTTACGTATAATGTCATGAACTTTGTTTTTTTTTTTTTTTTTTTTTTATTTAAGGAGGATCGACGATGGTTCCCCATCTACCCTCCGATGTGACTCGGACCCCCGACCAAACAGTTGGAGGTGAAGCGTCTTACCCCGTAGGTGCGCTTCGTTGTCATTCTGGGCCCACAGGCCCAAGGAGAAATTAATCCCTAAATCTGCACTTCTTAGGATTCGAACCTGCGACCTCCTAAGAAGTGAAAGCTCCCTGATATCAACTCCCAAGCCACTAGAGCAGCTTGGTTGGATAATGTCATGAACTTTGTTGAGTTGTGAGTATTTCCCATTTGACCCCTGGAGTTTTCCGGTTGAAATTGTGTGGACGTGGCAAGCCTGAAATCTGATGTGGAGAGCTCCGGAAATTCATGAAACGACGTCGTTTTCCATAGATAAAACGACGTCGTCGGTAGACCTCACTGACGGCGAGTTGCTCTCTCCTCTAGAAGCTCCCTCTCCGACAACGGCGCGAAGGAGGAGGAGGCGGCGGTGGCTGCCGTAAGAACAAGAAGATCAATCCCTCCCCAACGACGACGCCCTCAAATTCTCCCCCGCCATGGATTTCCAGCTCCTCAAATCATCAAATACCAGCGTTTTTCACCACCAATTCACTTCTAATTTCACCGATTTATTGCCTGCGATTTGACAGCAGCCATGCTTTAACCTCGATCCCTCTCGATTAGGGTTTGCTTTTCCTCTCAAGCAAGGGGAGAATTTAGAGTTTCACGATCAACGCAGCAATCTGGCGACCTCGATTGAATGCCGAGCTCCAATGCAGCAATCTAGTTTCAGAGCCTGAAAACGGATGGAAGCTTCTCCAACACGGAGTGGTTTCTCAATAACTTCTACGCGCCTACGACGGCGCCGGAAATTGGAGCGGTCGGATTCAAGCGTGGGCTGAATTGAGTCACTACACTTTGCTGCGGGAGGAAGGAAGGGTGAAGCAGAAGGCCATGTGGATCATGTGAGGGAGATAGGGAAGGGCCAATTGTACAACTTCCCATTGCTTCCGGCGGTGGTGGAGATTTGGGGGTTTTGGGTTTATACAGAGAGAGAGTAGGTCAGCTCGTTCAACTGATTCCGGTGATGGTGGTCGCTGATCGGAGTCCTCGGCGGCAGCGGCAGCGGCTGGCGGTGAGGAAGAGGAGTGGTGGAGGCATGGTGGTGGCAGTGAGTGGTGGAGGATGATAAGACACGCCAGCTTAAAATTTGTCAATCCACGTCATCCACTCAACGTACACTTGGCAGCCACGTCATCTTAAAAAGACACATTAGCTTGTTTCATGGCCAGAAAACCCGTTATGGGAAAACGGCGACCAAATATAAAATTGATGATATTATACGCCAATTTTTTTGTTCATGGGAAAAACAGAAAAATGAGAAAAGTTAGTAACTTTTAAAGCCCTTCTTTTTAATACTACTATTATAGTAGTTTGTACCTTTTTAAATTTATTTTTATACGAATTGACCCTCATAAACCAACACATTGATATAAAAGTCAGAATATCGAGATCAGGGACGGAGACGGTGTTGGCCAAGCCACCGCTCCAGCGGGGGCTTGGCCGGCGCCGGATCCATTACTCACGGCTGCCCCTGTTCAGATGTCATTTCTATTGTAGATTTGTAGAGAGAAACTTAATATTTAATATTGAAATATGTAATTTTTGTTGTAATATGAGAAAAAAGAGAAGAATAATTAATAAAATCACTTGAAAATTGATGGATTGCATCGGCGAAGAAGAAACAAAAGAAAACAGTTTTCACAGAACGAGGAAGAAGAAGATACGGCGAGTTTAATTATTAGGTTCCAATTAATTGGGCTTTTTTAAATGGGTTTGGGCTTTTTTAAATGAGTTTGATTAATTTAATTTATTGAGATTATTATTTATTTTGTTTAAATAATTGTACCACTTAAATGGCTTCATTTAATTACCGTGCCGTTGAAATTAATTGGATTCACTTAAAATTATACCGCGATATACTCTACAACTTAACAAAACAATTATTAGATTAACTCGTTTGATTACATAAAATGATAAAATCAAATTAAAAGATACTAACAAATTACAACAACTAAATTACCAGTACTAGTTTTTATTATAATACATCTTTTGATACATGTATTTTGATTATAATAAAATATTAGTTTTTCAAAATGACAAAATCTGATTGCATATTTATATTTTTTGGTTCGATTTAATTTTTAAAATTGGACAAAACAACATACTGAATTATATTAAATTACCTTTTTAATATTATTATTATTATTATTATATTAAATATTTTATTTTTTAAATTAAATTCCAGCACCGGTTAATTTGTTTTTCTGGTTCCGTCCCTGATCGAGATAATCTATTTTACGAACTAATGTGATATGGAAATCACATCATTACCCTAATGGACGATGGTCTTGGGGGATTATCACCCATTGATCCTATATATATAAATGTGATATGAAAATTAATACCAATGCCGATCATATTTATGACCAAAAATAAGAGTGGTGCAAAACACAGATTTGTCAAGAAAAAGTAGAAGAAGGCCGCATTTCTTGGACATCTAATATTAATATAGCATCCCTAAATATAAATAAATACATAAAATTCCTTGAATATTTTTAAAATCTGGCTGTATAATATCGGATCACCACAAATAAAAGTCGCAATCCCCTTTGATCAGTGACCATCTCCCATCATTTTTCACCACCTAAACAAGTTTTCTCCTTTGCACATTTCATATATTTGGTGCTCTCTTTTCTCTCATTTTCCCTTTTCTTCTTCTAGAAGGCGTTCATGATTATGAAGCTGTTGGCAATCTGTTAGTTAAGACAACATTCCCATAAATTCACCCTTTTTCTGGTATGTTCCATCATTTTCCCATTCTCTTGTCTTTAATTATTGTATTTTCTTTCTCATAATGTGGCATCCTTTGTTGCAAGGGACGCGTGTTTTCTCTCTTTTTCTTTATCCACAAACTCTTATGCATTGTTTTAGTAAAATATATACATATATTTTGATATGGGATCGGACAGAAAGAGAGAAGCCATGACTTCGGAGGGTAGTTCGTCGTTGAAAGAGGAGTTATCGGATTCCGATGGAAAACCAGTTAGTCGGAATCCGAGTGAAGCCTCCATTTACACCGAGGACGACGAAGAAGTCGGCCTCATCCAGCTCGGTCCTAAATGTACAATTAAGGAACATCTCGAGAAAGATAAGGTTTTTTTTTTTATAAATATTATATAGTACTACTATATTGATTTTTCTCGAGAAATAATATGATTGCTTTTATTTAAGGATGATGAGAGCTTGAGGAAGTGGAAGGAACAACTCCTAGGGGGTGTGGATGTGAACGCTATTGATGGTATCTATTTAAATTTGTCATGCATACAAATAATTAATGATACGTACTATATAAAGTGAAAAAAAAATATAAAAATTGTTAGAGGCTCAAGAGCCAGATGTGAAGATCATGAGCCTGATGATATCATCTGAGGGGAGGGCGGACATTGTGCTTCCGATCCCGGAGTCGGGCAACATTAAAGGGTTGTGGTTCACGCTAAAGGAAGGAAGTCATTACCGTCTCCGATTTTCGATCAAGGTCAGCAATGACATTGTGTTAGGCCTCAAGTACACTAACACGGTGTGGAAGTCTGGCATCAAAGGTATAGGTCTTGTTACATGAGTTTTGTTATAGGTCTTGTTGATTGGCTAATATACCATTGTGTTGTGTTTTTACGTAAATAAGTTGATAGCTCGAAACAAATGCTTGGAACCTTTAGCCCACAGGCGGAGCCCTACTTGCACGAAATGGAAGAAGAGACTACTCCGTCTGGCGTTTTTGCTAGAGGCTCGTATTCAGCCAGAACTAAGGTAATTTATTGTTCAATTGAATATAAATGTAAATAAGTATCATTACAATATATGCAAGGGTAATTGATGATTTTATAATATAGAAATACTACAAAATATGTTATGTTTGTAACCATCTTTAGTCTAATTATAATTCTTTTAGTAAAAAACACTTACTTTTATTTTATTATTATTTCTTGGATATGATGGTAGTAATATTTATAAAATGAAATGATGTATTTATTCAGTTCATAGATGATGACAAGAAGTGCTATTTGGAGATCAACTACACATTTGACATACAGAAAGAGTGGGCAAAGTCTTAAATATTGCTGCAGCAAGGAATTACAATTACTTCCCCCAAATAAGGCCGGCCCCACAGCCACGTCACTAGACTGGCTGATAAAATTAGTTACAAAAGTTTTAAGATAAAAATGAGTACTTTTTTTTGTAAAATTGGTACTTTTAGTTGCTTGCATCTATAATTTGCCTGTGTTAAATTAGTCCATTTTCACGGCAACTTTGGTAGAATGTTGAGCTTTAAAATGTTAAATTGTGGAGTGATACTTTTTATGTCTTTAACATTTTTTTTTCTTGGAGAATAAATATGTATACTCGGTAAATTTATAAAAACAGGAATTGCGCTGAAGATTATTTATGAAAAATACAATTTAATAATAGGAGTATACATTTATGACATTATTTTCATTCAAATTTGGTTCATGGTATCATCCAATACAAGAAAAGTATTCTTTCATGTAAAATAAAAATACATACTCCGTGATCAAAACGATCTAGTGAATTTGAAAATAAGGAGTGAATCAAAACACTATTATAGTGAAGTATTTACTCCGTGAATGATTTAGTTCACTCTAATGGCGGTTTGGTTCACTCATTCGTGTAATGAACTAAATCACTCTTATAGTGAACGGAATCGTTTTTATAGTGAATTAAATTCGTACTATCTAGTTATGCATTTAAGTAGTGGTTTCCTTATATCACTACTCTGTTAGTAAATACTTATACTCCGTAAACAAAAACACACACTCTAATATGCATGTGTTGATTTGTAAAGCAGTAGATGAATTGACTATTACTCCCTCCGTACGCGAATAAGAGTCCCGTTTTGCCATTTTAGTCTGTCCGCGAATAGGAGTCCCGGTTCACTTTTACCATAAATGGTAATAAGGTCTCACCTTCCACTAACTCATCCTACTCACATTTTATTTAAAACTAATATATATAAGTGAGACCCCTATTCCACTATCTTTTTTTCACCCACTTTTCTTAATATTTCTTAAAACTCGTGCCTCTAAGAAATGAGACTCCTAATGATGGACGGAGGGAGTATATACTATTATAATTTTTAGTAATTTACATAAATATTCAATGTATTTTTATTACTCAGTATTTTTTATTCACAACTATTTCAACTGAAGCTAAGGCTTGGGCCTAAGAATTGAATTTGGACTTCGGATTTTAAATACTACTCCCTATACTATGAGTTGAAACCATCAATGACTCCAATTCGTTACATCTTTCTTAATGAGTAGCCGTGGATGAATTCACTATTAGTATATACTCCCTCCGTCCCGCACTACTCGCACATTTCCTTTTGTGCACGGAGATTAAGGAATGAGTGATAGACAAAGTCAACAATTACGGCTGTAGGTATAAATTGTTACTAAAAATGGAAAGAGTGCAAATAACTTGGGACGCCCAGAAAGGAAATAAGTGCAAGTAGTGCGGGAAAGAGGGAGTACTACATTTTTTATTTATTTAATTAATATACAATTTTAATGTATTTTTAGCATTATTTGATAAACTATTTTAATTGGAAGTTAATATTTGAAGTAAAAAATATAAGAAAAATAGGTGAAGAGTGTAATGCCGAAAATTAGTGTGCTTCAATGGAAAACACGTGAATAGTTATAATAAGTATTTTAAAATCGGAAAAATGCTTAAAAAACTAAGTAGTAGTACTACTATAATTGACCTTTCGTTTTAAATCCGTTGTTTTCATTTGAAGAACTGTATGGACTTAAATGTTAATTAAGCCAGAAATGAGGGAGTGGAACTCTAAATTCTGATAATCATTTCGAATCGAGAAAACCCATTTCTGTTCAGAGCTGCGAAAAAAGGAAGTCCCCCGCTCAACCTCAGCAAGCTTGCAGCAGTTTAAAATTACGTCGTCAACGCTATCTGGATGCGTAACATTTTGAGGTGGATTTGATTTGATTCGATTTGGTAGCCAGAAAGAGCATAAGCAGGGTTTGGGAAGTGGTAATCTTCGGCGGAGATTTCAGACCTAGATCGGCAAATCAAGCAGCTAAAGAGATGCGAACCGCTCACGGAAACTGAGGTGAAGGCCCTTTGCCTCAAAGCAGTGGAAATCCTCGTTGAAGAGAGCAATGTTCAGCGCGTAGATGCACCAGTCAACGTAAATATACAACCACCAAGTATACAATCTTATTTTTGTTTTTTTCCTGGATATATTTGCAATCATGTCTAGTTTTGAGTTTGTATTAGAATATGTGAACGGAAAACCATGTTTTTCCTTTTGCGTTTCGTTTTCCCTACTTAAAGCTGAAATCCTCAAGCTGAATAACATAGTGAAACTGTCTCCGAATGTAAGAATTGAGACCAAAGGTAAAGATTATGGGTGAAAGTTAATTGATTCTTAAATTTGATTCTGCGTTATGGTCACATGCCTCTTTCCTATATTATATGCTCACATGTCAACTGCCCTGAGCTTTGACTAGATCGGGCCAAAATTCTTAAACAATTCAGTTTTGCTTTTTTGTTTCGTAATTGAGTAAGGGGATAACAAGCTCCAGTTCATTAATCTATGTTTTAAAAGAGTAGGTTTAATTGAGTCTTTGAGGTTGCTAATGAATTAAACTGGGGATTATGAGTCTCATAAAAGTCGGTTTTTATTTATTAAAATGGTTCAGTTATTTAAAGCATCCAACTCAGAGAGTATTTACATTTTCATTAGAAGACAATTAGGAAATTCTGGTTATGGCTTCAATATTAGGATAACCCTTTAACCCCCTTTACCTCCCAATCAATGGGGATGGATCCCCTGCAGTGTATGGAAAACACAGTACGGTGCTGTGCATTGGAAACAACACCGTTTCATGTTTATTTGCCTTTAATTAGTTGTAATAGTTGAATGGCAATACTCCATAGTGAATGCGAATGCTTGACCTTTTTTATTTTCTTTTTTTTCTTTTACACCATAGTACTTAGTAATTTATGTTCTTTATAATTTACTAGTAAACTTTAATTAGCAGTTATATTTAAATGGTACACTAGTAAATTGGCGATTTTTTATAATTAGAAAATGACGACGCATTTTTATATTTTGATGTTTCTTTTCCTCTTTATTAATTATTATAACTCAGTTTGTTTGATAATTCAATTTTTAATTAGATATTTGTATGCAAATATTTACATGTGTTTTGTATTATAATAGTTTAATTTATTTGATAATTATTTTTAATTTTTTAATTTTTAAACATGTGTTTCTAATGCACAGCCACCGCTGCTGTGTTTTCCATACAGCTGTGCAGTATCCTATTCCTTCCTCATATCTAATATCTATATCTGCAGATAAATTACTCAGGAATTTATATAGCCTGCGTATTAAGCATTAGTCAGAGAAAATAAATGTCAGAAACATGCTACTGCAGCAATATATACTATAATACTCGAGTCTGTCTCTTGCACTGAAGTTACTTGCCTTGCACTCCGGCTTGGATGACAATAGCGTCTTGATGAGGAAGATGGCCGGGACGGGATCTGCATCTGAAAATGTAATCACTTCGTCCTGCTTTAGTCTTTATGCGTTGGCTCCTTTCGATTGAAGCCTCTGCGCTCTGACTTCAGGGACGATTTAGTCTTCCCGGCTGGGAGAGCGTCAATAGTCAGGATTACTCCATCATATTGCGGCTCGTCATCGTCTTCGGGATCCTGTTGCCTTTTCGGATCCTGAGGAGCGCAGTTCGCACCTCTCTGTTTCTTGTTCTTTTCGGCTGCTTGCTTTGGTATTTTTTTTAACGTCCCTGCTTTCACAAGAACATCAATACCTGCAGCCAAATGTCGGCACTCCTCGGTATCGTGACCGTGGTCTTGATGGAAGGAGCAATATTGATCCTGAGGTCGACGCGCGGCGATTTCGTCATCCGCTTTGGTTTTTTCGAACATATCGGAATGCAGTTCGAAAATTTCCGCTCTCGACTTGTTCAATGGTACGAACTGAGCGGGCGGCTTCTCAGGATTGAGACGTGGCCCCAATCGGTCTTGCACCGGAGTCCTTTGAATCCTTTCAAAGGAGTTCGGCGAGGATGTCCCTGATCGCCAAAAGGAGTTCGGCGAGGATGTCCCTGATCGCTATGATCGGGCTTCCTCCTGTCTCCTCGGGATGAGCTGTCTAAAGACCGTTTGCGACGGTCTGCCTCATCGGCACGGGAGAACTGGTCCGCAATGTCCCACATCTCTTGAGCTGTTTGCGGACTGCATTCCACGAGCTTTCTGTAGAGAGCTCCGGGCAGGATTCCATTTTGGAATGCGAAATGACAAGTAGATCATTGAGATCATCTACTTGTAGGCATTCCTTGTGGAATCTCGTCATAAAGTCGTGATCTTTTCGTCGCGACCCTGACGTATAGAAAGCAGCTGAGCCGAAGTGATTCGGGCTTCCGCTTTCTGAAAGAACCTCCTGTGGAAAGCATCCATTAGATCTCGGTAAGATCTAATGCTGCCTTGGGGGAGGCTATCGAACCACCTTCTTGCGTTCCCGATAAGCAGCTCGGGAAACAGCTTGCACATATGGACTCATTGAGACCCTGGTTCGCCATGTTATACTGATAGCGTCCCAGGAAGTCATGAGGATTCTCTAACCCGTCATAAGTCATCGACGGAGTTCGGTAGTTCTGTGGCAAGGGAGTTCGGGTGATATCGTCCGAGAACGGAGTCTTCAATGCTCCGTACATGGCGAACCCGACATCTCTTCGGTATGGAGGAGATGGAGTTCTCCTGTGATTCCGGTACCGAGGAGGAACAGGAACATGTCGGGGTTGAGGATTCTTCTTCCTGGAAGACACGGCACTACTGCGGTAGTGACTTTCATGTCTGGATGAGGAGGGAGAATCCACTGTTTTCGTCTCCGGCTTTTGGCCTGTTTGCAGGAATGTTAAGAATTCATCCTGCTTCTCGGCCAAAAACAACTTGACAGCCTCGTTCAAATTGGGCTGCTGGGAAGACTCGGTGCGACGACTTCTGGAGTGGCTTGTTCCTTCACCGTGAGGACTGGAGACAGATTTCTCACGAGGCTGCTTTCCAGGCCTACGGGCTGCTGGACTAGCTTCCTCACATTCCTCACGGACGGAAGTATGGGTATTACGCGATCTGGTATGCATTTTTTTTTTTTTGGTGGAAGAGGATCAAAAACTCGCTTTATCACAAATTTGGTTCTCTGTTTCCCACAGACGGCGCCAGTGATGGATCGGGCGAATTTTTGATGGTAGTAAATGCAGATAATGAATATAGATCACGACACAAGGAATTACGTGGTTCGATTTACTGAGGTAAATCTACGTCCACGGGAAGAAAGGAGGGCAAGATTGTATTGCTTGATCTGGTTTTCCAGCTTACAAATACAGACTTGCTATATGATATTTAATGTCTAGAGAACTTGACCCCTGTCTATCTGATCTAAGTTCTATTTATACATAGAACTAAGATCGTGGCTTGCATCACCACTAATGATGGTTGTGGATGTCGTGGAGGTCATGGAGATCCTGCATGGGTCCACTATCTCTTTGTCTGGTCCACTATCCTGCATGAGATCCTGCATGAGTCCACTATCTCTCTGTTTGGTCCACTATCCTGCATGACACCACTATCTCCCAGTTCGGTCGAATACTGAGACCGAACTGCTGAACTATTGCCGAGCAGCTTTTGCCGATCTGAGAGTAGAGCTTGATTGGTCGGCTTTTACCGAGCTGTAGGCTGGGGCCGAACTCTTTGGTAATGCCGAACTGATAGCTGTAGGCTGGGGCCGAACTCTTTGGTAATGTTCAGTACGTACCCCATCATCGTACATTCTCAAATTCATGATATAAGAGCACCCTCAACCGTGCTCTTGCCAGCGAGCACGGTTGTGGGCCCGACTCCACTTTTCTTGCCTGCTCTCTGGCAAGAGCACAACACCCACTGCTGTGCTCTTCCGCAAGGACGAGCACAATTCAATTTAAAATTCAATTAAACAAAAACATTTCCATAATATTAAAATTCATTAAAAAACCTAAATAATATTACAAATGACAATAAAAATAAAAACGACATAATTAAAATCCTAAAAATAAAATTACATAATTAAAATACTAAAAATAAAAAAACCACTACTCGTTTGCCGAATTTCGCGCACATGTGTTTGATTAGGTCTTCTTGTAGCTCAATGTGGGTTCAGGTATCGCGCATTGTGTGCCTTGTCTCGATCCTCTGGCCCACCGTCGTATGCACACCTCGGCGTGCATACGACATATGCTTTGTAAGTGGCACGATGTTGTTCGTAGTATTCTTGTTCTTCGCGCTCCGCTTCTGCCATAAGATGGGTGAAATCCATTTGAGGTTTTGAGTGAGAGATGAAGGTGTAGATAGTATGTATGAGAATTATGAATGAGAGATGAATGAGAGATGATTTGATGTGATAAATGGATGATGAATGTGTGTATTTATAGATGATTTTGGGAAAAAAATAAAAAATAAAAAAATTTTCATAAAAACGGGCAAAAAAACGGCCATATTTTTTGGATTTGGAAAATATATATTTTTATTTTGTATCCATTTTTAAAATTAAATACCGTTTTTTTTTTAAAATAAAAATATTCAAAGTCAACGGCTATGTCGTTGCCCAATCGCGTGCCGCCACGTCACCTGCTCGCTGGCACGGACGTGCTCGATGCATCGAGCAGCGGCGTGAGTGCAGCAGCGGACGACCTCCTCCGTGCTGCTGGCACGGATAGACGGACGACGTCCGTCCACCGTTACAGATGCTCTTAGATGCTATACGATTGTGTAACTATTTATATCAACCTTTAACCACACGCTCCCTACCAAACAAACCTAATTATTTTAATCAATGCCATTGCAATCCAAAAATAAACCTAATTATTTTATTAGCTATTCTTTTACCATACCCTTAGGGCTCGTTTGATATATTAGTGATGGCAAGATAGGGCCCAAATATTGATATGTATCTACAAATTTCAGGTGTTTGATAACAAAGATTATAATCATAGTGGGCCTTGTTTTTTTGCAAAAGCCCAACTAGGCCAACAAATTTTGAAAGCAAAATACATTGATATACACTACAGCATTTTGTTAAATAGCACTGTAGCTTCGAGAAGCGTACATAGTTTCAAAAAAATATCCCTTTCATACCTATCTTGCTCTCTCATTTTGTGATACATTCTCGCGCAGACCCATAAAGAAGTCGAGACTCTCCACCTTATCAAGTATATACCCACAAACAAGAAACTGTTGCCTTATGGCCAGCCCTGGAACAACTCCTACCAGATCAAACACCTCCTTACGTGCTTTAGTGAGGTCAAACTCATATCCTATGCGGTTAGCCAAGCATTGAAGACGATCATTGGTTGCATCATGCATTTTTCCCAGCATCTCGATCAAGCTATCCATCTCACTCCCAGCCTTTCGCTTTTTACTAGATGTCTTTTGCGAAGTTGTTTCACGCGGGGTGCTATACACACTGGCAGATTCTCCAATGGGGGACTGTTGGTCAGGCACTTGGTTGTGCATGAAGAAATCACCAAAGCTCCCACTATAGTCATTGCTTGCACCGAATCCCCCTAGGTTTTGTTGAGCACATATGTTATTAACAGCTTCCAATATGTCCTCAGCCCCCTCCCCATTGGCTCTATCCTTGCCAAAAATCTCCTTCCAAGCATCATAGTAAGGCCATGATTTCCCTCGAATGAACCTAGCATTCGGGTCGTTCTGCAAAATTATGTGTTTTGGAAAATTAGTAGAGGTCAGTTGCAACAAAGATTAGTGATTTTGAATTGATTATCTATAACATCTACCTTCACAATTTGTCTCCACATTTCGTCGTCGCAATCGATTTTGTGATCTTCATTCAGGTTAAATCCCACTCCACTTAGCTGTAGGATCTGCTGCAGAGAGTTGTAACTCTTTTTCCAAGCTTGTAGCTTTGAAGTGATGTTAGGACTAGCCTTCAGATCAGTTGTAGGGAACTCACGACGCAGATCATCCTCTAGCTTCTTCAGGTACCCAGATCGAAATCCATTATCGGATTTCCAACCTTGCACGACGAGCTCCATCAAAGATGTCAGCAGAACCTGTTCCTCACGATCACTCCACATACGCCTAGTCCGATCAATTTTGGGTTGTTTCAATTTCAACCTACCAGTAGCTACTCCTATCACACAACATTTCAAAACACAAATAACTCATCACCAATAATGAAGCGGACTAAATAAATGACAACATCCAGACTCCAACTACAAACCTCCAGAAGCAGGAGCTGGGTCCACACTTGCTTTGTAACGCTGAAAAGCAGCCATGCTTCCTGAACCAATCAGAACGAATTTTAGGATTGATAACATACTGAAAAATATTTTATGGAAACAAACCAAGAAATAGCAAATAAATTTCATTAACGAGTGAGTATAAGAGGGAAATTGGACAGGGAAAACTCGCATCAGACATGCGAGCTGCAGTAAAAGAATCGTTACAAAATTCTAGTGTAAAATCATAGATTACCTTGCAAACTCATATGAAGAAAAATGCAGAAGATAAGAGGGAAATTTGGACAGGGAATTGTGATTCTCGCTAGGGCTATTTAGAGAGGGAAATTAGAGGGAAAATGAGGGGAAATTAGAGAGGGAAAAATGAGAATGAGATTAGAGAGGGAAATTAGAGAGAGAAAAATTAGAATGAAATTTGAGAGGGAAAAAACGTGTGGGAAATGAAATTAGAGAAGGGAAAATTTCTCCTGCAAACATGAGTTAGAGAGAGGAAATTGTGTATCAAACATGAGTTAATGAAATATCTTGGGCCTTCATGCTAGGCCCAATAACTTGAAGATATATATCTAACCTATGCATAATCCAACCAACATATCAAACAAGCCCTTATTATAAGCGACATTGTTATTAATTAGTAAATCACTGTATTATTCATAGTTCTTGTACATAACAACCAAATAAACTAAGTATAATTACTAAAGTTAATTTTAAATTCTAATTATTCAATCTTTCCTACACTACGTGATCAATCAAAAGATATGTATCTATAACGGCGTAATCAATTGCATTATACTTCAAATAAATATTTATACTGATCCTATATCTGAACTGCACAAATTTATGATTATATCCATAATTATGTAATTCTTATATGGCTATCACAACTCGAATTAAATAAACAATATTGTTTTTCCCATCAATGTATTATTTATCACGTGTGATTACACTGTATCCCATAATTTATTGTATATAAAAAAATAAATAGGAATTTTAAATTACAGAAAAAGTGTTTTTTTGGCCCATGCCTGAAAAGGAATTAAAAATAAATAAAAAAGAAACCCTAGTTTTTGAAATTCTCAGTTCAAGCAGAGCTGCAATTCTCTATATATTTAATCTCCATCAAATTCATGTTATCCAGTAAAAAATCCCAAATACTATGAAAGACCTATATATTCAGCAGCCCTTACAATTGTTGCTTTTGCCTCTAGCTTGTGTCAGTTTCAGCAGTTGAAGGTCAAGCCCACCGCTACAGCGCCTTTTTCTCTCGCCGGCGAAGAATTGGATTCACCGTTTCTGCCGATCAACCGCCAACGGTAAATTCTTCACTTTTACTCCTCCGATTTTGTGTTTCAGTGTCGCGTGATGTTAGACTAGTGCAATTGCCCTACAATTTAACTTGAGAATTTCTTGTATGCCTGTTTTTATCGGTGAGAAGATTTCTCATGTATGTGTACGATAATTTTGGGGGAATTATAGCTTGTTTGATGAAATAATTGCGCACATACCGAATTTATTCCTTTTGTAGATGAAATTTGAGATTTAGCGATTTCGCCGTACGGAATTGGAAACAGTAGATGGATAGGTTTGGTCATTTATGAGATTCTGAGATCTGTTTGATTTGGCTGTAGATGACTAATGATGCGGGTGATGAAGATAAGGAGGAATTCGTGGAGGTTGATCCGACCAGTCGTTACGGTCGCTACGATGAGCTGATGGGGGCGGGGGCAGTGAAGAAAGTGTACAGAGCCTTCGATCAAGAAGAAGGCATCGAGGTGGCGTGGAACCAAGTTAAGCTGCGCAACTTCGCCGATGATGAGAGCATGATCAACCGGTTGTTTTCAGAGGTTGGATTGCTGCGGCAGCTGAAGAACAAGAACATCATCTCCCTGTACTCGGTGTGGCGAGATGAGAAGAGGAATACGCTGAATTTCATCACCGAGGCCTGCACTTCGGGAAATTTGAGGGAGTACAGGAAGAAGCACAAGCAAGTTTCAACAAAAGCTTTGAAGAAGTGGTCGAGGCAGATACTCAAGGGGCTGGACTATTTGCATTCTAGTGAGCCATGTGTAATTCACAGGGACCTCAATTGCAGCAATGTCTTCATCAATGGCAACATTGGTCAGGTATACATCCTTCTCCCTTTGTCCCATTTTGCTTTATTGCACATAGCTTTAATGCCCAAGCTTTAGTGTCTCTTTGCTTTCCTAGATTTTATGCCTATGCTTTAGTGTCTCTCTGCTTACTGTGTTTCGTAGTTTTAATGTCTAAGCTTTAGTAATAGATATGGTGATGACTGATGGCACTGGTTTTATGTGCCTATGATTGGATTTGTGAATCTGCAGGTTTAAACTTGTGGAAACATGGTTGTGATTATTTTCATCTAATTGATTCATGAAGGTTAAAATTGGTGATTTCGGCTTGGCAGTCACAGTTGGGAGAAATCATTCAGCTCATTCAGTGATAGGGACACCGGAGTTCATGGCACCTGAACTCTACGACGAGGACTACACAGAGCTAATAGATATATATTCATTCGGCATGTGCTTGCTCGAGCTGGTGACTCTAGAAGTACCCTACAGCGAGTGTGACAATGTTGCCAAGATATTCAAAAAGGTAACGTCCGGTGTGAGACCCGAAGCCATGAAAAAGGTTAAGGACCCAGAGGTGGTAGCATTCATTGAGAAGTGCCTAGCGCAGCCAAGGGCTAGACCCTCTGCTGCTGATCTCCTCAAGGACCCCTTTTTTGATGGAATTTACGATGATGATGACGAAGAAAATCCTGATGAGTAAAGTAGAGTAGGTGATTCATGTATTTTTCTTTGGAGATTTTAGGTAACATTGTTTCTGTTCTTGGTTTTTTGTTTTAGCAATTGGATTTTGAAAGGAGGGCCTTGGTTGTGTTTCTCAGGATTTGATATTTTTGTTGTTGTTTGGTCTTTTGAGTAACACCCAAGGCCTGATTTTGGGTTTTCATCTGGTGTGGTTTGTGTATATAGAGTTTGAAATTGGTGATGGCTTGAGTGAAAGAAGAAATTGTACAGATTGGATTTCACCATTTCTGCAAGGGCAATTTATTTAATCAATTCAATTAATTAAAGCGGGGCCACGCAGATGATTTGTTTATACAGGTTTCTGAAGAGGTAAATAACTCAACATGGTACATATGCAAAATGAGGTCAGAGAAAAAAGGGGTTGAAGATGAAAGAGGAGGGAAACCACCTTTGAGTAGAAGATATGGGCATATGTTTTGAAAGAGGTTGAATAACTCTCTCCGTTCCGGACTACTTGCACTTATTTCCTTTCTGGGCGTCCAAAGTTATTTACACTCTTTTCATTTTTAGTAAAAATTATCACCTAGAGCCGCAATTGTTGACTTTGCTATACACTAATTCCTTAATCTCCGTGCCGAAAAGGAAATGTGCGAGTAGTCCGGGACGGGGGAGTAGTATTCTCCGCCGCCAAAGGGGAAAAAGGTTGGCGTGGTAGGTCATTTATGTGCCAATATTTGCACACCCACATTATTCTATAATAATAAAATATATTAATATTTTAATATTATAATTTTAAATTAAAATAATGAGACGTGTGTAACAACATCTGGGAATCCAAATCCCATTTTCCTAGTTTCTGCCCGTTGACAAAAGAAAAAGTCATCCATCCAACACAATAGATAAACTGGAATTTTTAGTTGGCCAATTGTTTTCATCTGTCTTCCAAGTTCCAATTAAACAAATTCTGTGACCACGAGACAAATAAGAAATTATTAGTGACTATTTAAAAAAACACCACGCAACTTTGTTTTTTTGAGAGTTAATAGCCATTTAAATTATAAAATTTGGTTAATTCTAGTCTGTCCAATAAAATTTAAATTTGGAATATTAAATCATGAAGTTTTAATTTTTATCAATGGTCTCATTCATGCATTATCAATTGTCTCATTCATGCACAAAATTTCATTTTTTAATGATATTCAAAACGACGTGTTTGAGTAAAATAAATATTTTTTCTTTTAATCCTTTATTTTATTGAAATATTGTAATTTTTAATATCACCAAAAGATGTTGATTTGTGCATAGATGTGCCAAATGAGAAAAAACTAAAACAGCGTGATTTAATATGTTAATTTCAAACTTCATGGGAAAGGCTTGAATTTGACCAAACTTCATGATTTAAATCGCTATTATCTTTTTGTAATTATTACTATTATTTTACAATGCAAATTTTGTGGTAATGCTACTATTACCTCATTTCACTATTAAAAAAATCAAGTATTTCAAAAAAAACGTTGAATATAAAATATTTTCATACATTGAGATTAGGATTAAAATATAAAATGATATTGGCCTATATCTGAAAATAATAATTACCAGTACATTCTTCAATTAATTAGCTTTCGGACAATATTAAATTGCTTCGTCTTGTTGCACTCCTCTCCCCCATCGCATCGTTTTCAAAATGAATAAACTTATCTTTAAAAAATTATAGTAAAGTATTGTGTGAAATTCCACTCTATACATTATTTTGTTTTAGTCACATAAAATAAAGTATAAGTAGCACACTATTCGGTTTTAAAGTGTTTTCGATGTGGGACACTAATAATCATAGGTTTGTATGTAAAGTAAACACCAATTGGACAATCTGCTTTTATGAATGATGCATCTCAAACACCCCTTAGTCGTATCAAAAGTTCAAAAAACAAGAAGATTTAGCCTTAGTATCAAAAGTTCAAAAAACAAGAAGATTTAGAAGTCTGTCAGACAGCTGCATTGCCATCTTGACTGGACCAGAGTCTAGCCAAGAACGATCATAAGTTCAAAAAACAAGAAGATTTAGAAGTCTGTCAGACAGCTGCATTGCCATCTTGACTGGACCAGAGTCTAGCCAAGAACGATCATCTACTACAGAACGAGCTGGGAACCCGACCCGAGGGGCTGTTAATCACGCTCTAGTCAGGCAGCCATGGTTCATCCACAAACATGGTTTCCTGTCTCCTTAGAAATCAAGGATACAGAGGTACGAGCATATAGAACAGATCCTGTTGAAGTAAGGTCGTGATTGCTTCACTCTTCTTCCAATTTATGTACTTGTCATTTATTCTTTCAGAATTCGATGTGGGATACTAATGGCCACAATTTAGTCAGTGATTACCAAATTCAGGTTAAGGAAAAGTGACAAGTATTGAAGATAGATAAAAAGAAATCACCATTAATAACTAACTAACAAACAATGATTCTAACAGATGTGAAAAAGAAATAGATTCTGTAATTTAGCATTATAAAATATATACTGTATCTGATAATACCTATGGACAAAAGTACTCATCAAATATCAAATAAACACAGGTATAACCTCACCATCCACTCGGGGAGGCTGCCATTATGATGTGTAATTTTCGAGCTTTTATATTAATGGATTAAAAACACACAAGTTTAATTAAATAGCTCAAATATTACAACCTATCTGCAAGAGTACAGAGGCAGTTGTAGTAAAAGAGTGTCGAACCACAGGGAGGCGTATGATTATTTAATAAGGTTTGATGATATTAATAAACAATTTTAAAGCTAAAGAATGAAAATGGGAAAACTCGAGAGATGAAGAACATTGCTCCTAACAACATTCGGATGAATCACAATTGTATTGATTCTATATTCAAGTTCATAAGCTATTGAGAACGATGTATCATTTTTACACTCTAAAAGTACTGAACATACTTAAAGAATTATAGTACTAATGCTAGCTGAACACATAGCCAGAAGTACATACTCATTAGACTAATATTCCTGCGGAAGCGCGGTAAATACTAGACTAACTTCTCAAGCCGACAACAATTATGGTTAGCTGAACACTTAACACATAATCTTCTTCTCATCAAACTAAACTCCTACGGATGCGTAGTAAGTATTAATTCAACTTCGAAGACTTATTTACATCAACATTCACTTATGCATCTATCTCTGTACAAGGTAAAATTCACAAGCCTTTCATCTATGTTTTCATCCAATTTCCAAGTTAAAGAGACATTAGAAAGAGGCAAATAAAATACTACATTTGATGCATCAAAACATAGCATAAATAAAATTTGAACCATAGATGAAAACCAAAGCAAATGATTAAATATATAATCTCTACAATCAATTCATCCTACTAGTGTTAGGAGCAATAGAGAAAAATTAGCCACACATGCTAAAGAAGAAAAACCGTAAGATCAATGGTGTTCTCCTATAGCCGGTGGTAATCCGTCTCCGAGATGATGAAGATTGGACGTGGGATCCTCCTCTTCCCCTCTTTTCTTCTTTTCTCTTTTCCCGCAAACTCCCGTCCAAAAACGTCCCTTCAGCCCTTTCGTTGACCTTTCAACTGTCACTACCTCTTCAATTCTTTAATCAATCCCTCTGTCCCCACCTGTCACCTTTTTTCTCCTTTTTCCTTTTTTTCCTTGACAAAACTGCCGAAAAACTGCTATTCAGCAGTTGAGACACGAAATGCCCGACCGGGCGAAAATCAAAGGGTATAAACGCCCGACCGGGCGAAGTGCTACTGGAGGTATCATGGGAAACGCCCGACCGGGCGTTTTTGTGATGTCATAACGCCCGACCGGGCGAACTTTCTGGACTCCTCATGCATCAAACATTTCACCCGGCCGGGTGTTTCTTCTGCCTGCTATTCTGACGCATTTCCAGCTTCCAACACCCAAAACTACACTCAAAACACACTTTGGTGAGTTACAATTAACATAGAAATGTTTAGTCTACGGGGGAAAAGTATAGGAAATATGCTTCGCATCAAATACCCCCAAACTTAAGCTCTTGCTCGCCCCGAGCAAGATACATTTTAAGCACAAAAACTCAACCAAGTCTAACCCGCAAAGAGATTTTCATCAACAAGAATCATGTAGGGACGTGAGTGACAAGATCTAAACCCCCGACATTTCCAATCGAGATTTCCCACTCTCAAGAACAATCACTCATCCCCCTAGAACTTCAAGTCAAGATGCACTTCAAAGTAAGTCCGAGCATACGATCAAACAACTCAAACCGTCATCATTGACTCATCAAGCACTACTAATCACATAGACTCGCAGATTTCAAACCGAACTTCTTTAACTCTACCAAGCTATTTACACATATCCACAAACATCAACGATTAGGTCCAAGGTCTTATTTCAAGGTTGTAATGGGGCTAGGGACGAGGTAGGATAAGTATGGATAGTGAGCTCAAAGGCTACACATTTGAGTGCCAAATTCTTCCCTTCTACAACTTCCTTCCAAAGATCGAACAACAAAAATTTACAACCAAATTCTCACTCCCCAAACTTGAGATCAAATCTAGACAAGAAAACATCGTAAAAAATAGAAGCTCTATTTATTTCACAAACTTTTTCTTCTTTTTTTTTCTCTTTTCTTTTTTTTTTCTTATTTTGATAAGACCTCGACTTTTGCAAATTTGGAGGTCGTCTTTTTTCTTCTTCTTTTTTTTTTCTAAGAACTTCATTCTTTTCGCCTATGCATTACATCAAGTCTAAAAATGTCTACACTTTTACAATTCACCACCCAACACTCAACACTCAACCACAAAGCTCAAACTAGTATTTAGCACCCAAATAGTAGCAAGGTCTAATAATGAGGCTAAAATGAGGCTTATTTAAGTAGCTAAGTGATTGGCTAAGTGTTTACACAAATGATAGGAAATTAAGCTCAAAGTGGCTTCTAGGGGATCATGTGTAGGACTAGGCATGTGATCATTTGGTCATGGAGTTCATCCTAGTGCCTTATCCTCCCATATCATTGACACAAATGAATACAAGCACGCAACTCGATAAAGCAAATCAATCCAAGGTAATTTCCACAAGACATATGACTTTCATGCTCTCCTCAACTCAAGAAATCGGATGTAATCACAACATGCTCTTTCAAATAAATCATGCACAAATTCCATTCATCCTAGGCTTCAAAGATCAAGAAGATCAAGCACGATTTCCCAACCAGAAAGCCGAAGATCTAGCATGCACCCGTCAATTACATGATTCACAACACTTTAGCAAATAATACACCCAATAAACATGCATCCCAAATCATTCACAACCCCCCCAAACTTGAATGCTTCATTGTCCTCAATGTATGCAAAAGAGAACATAAAAAGTAAAGGGAAAGAAGACTCCCCCAAACTTGGCGTGATATCCAAAGTGCATTCGGGTGGGTGGGTGGGTGTATTTTCCTTTGTAGGTGTGCTTCCTCATAAGTTCGAATGTGGATCCTATCTCCACGTTGCTCCTACAAAAAGAAAAATTAAAACAACAAAAAGAAAACAAAATACTCAATTCATAAAAATACATCGAAGGAAAGAATTGAGCGAACAAAACCCTCGATTTATTAAGAGAAAATAAAAAGAAAACTAAAAACTCATTGGGTTGCCTCCCAACTAGCGCCTTTGTTTAAAGTCGTTGGCTCGACTTAGTCTTCTAGCTACAACTCTGAAACAAGAAAATAAAATGTTAGAAAACTATACAAAAATAAAAACAAAGAGAATCCTAAATTAAATAACCAGTTGCCTCCCCGGCAACGGCGCCAAAACTTGATGTGTAATTTTCGAGCTTTTATATTAATGGATTAAAAACACACAAGTTTAATTAAATAGCTCAAATATTACAACCTATCTGCAAGAGTACAGAGGCAGTTGTAGTAAAAGAGTGTCGAACCACAGGGAGGCGTATGATTATTTAATAAGGTTTGATGATATTAATAAACTAAATTTAAGAACTAAAGTAAGAAAATAGAGAAACTCAAGAGATAAAGAACATTGCTCCCAACAACATTCGGATGAATCACTATTGTATTGATTCTATATTCAAGTTCATAAGCTATTGAGAACGATGTATCATTTTTACACTCTAAAAGTACTGAACATACTTAAAGAATTATAGTACTAATGCTAGCTGAACACATAGCCAGAAGTACATACTCATTAGACTAATATTCCTGCGGAAGCGCGGTAAATACTAGACTAACTTCTCAAGCCGACAACAATTATGGTTAGCTGAACACTTAACACATAATCTTCTTCTCATCAAACTAAACTCCTACGGATGCGTAGTAAGTATTAATTCAACTTCGAAGACTTATTTACATCAACATTCACTTATGCATCTATCTCTGTACAAGGTAAAATTCACAAGCCTTTCATCTATGTTTTCATCCAATTTCCAAGTTAAAGAGACATTAGAAAGAGGCAAATAAAATACTACATTTGATGCATCAAAACATAGCATAAATAAAATTTGAACCATAGATGAAAACCAAAGCAAATGATTAAATATATAATCTCTACAATCAATTCATCCTACTAGTGTTAGGAGCAATAGAGAAAAATTAGCCACACATGCTAAAGAAGAAAAACCGTAAGATCAATGGTGTTCTCCTATAGCCGGTGGTAATCCGTCTCCGAGATGATGAAGATTGGACGTGGGATCCTCCTCTTCCCCTCTTTTCTTCTTTTCTCTTTTCCCGCAAACTCCCGTCCAAAAACGTCCCTTCAGCCCCTTTCGTTGACCTTTCAACTGTCACTACCTCTTCAATTCTTTAATCAATCCCTCTGTCCCCACCTGTCACCTTTTTTCTCCTTTTTCCTTTTTTTCCTTGACAAAACTGCCGAAAAACTGCTATTCAGCAGTTGAGACACGAAATGCCCGACCGGGCGAAAATCAAAGGGTATAAACGCCCGACCGGGCGAAGTGCTACTGGAGGTATCATGGGAAACGCCCGACCGGGCGTTTTTGTGATGTCATAACGCCCGACCGGGCGAACTTTCTGGACTCCTCATGCATCAAACATTTCACCCGGCCGGGTGTTTCTTCTGCCTGCTATTCTGACGCATTTCCAGCTTCCAACACCCAAAACTACACTCAAAACACACTTTGGTGAGTTACAATTAACATAGAAATGTTTAGTCTACGGGGGAAAAGTATAGGAAATATGCTTCGCATCACATTACTACTTGATGTTTTAGGAAATTCATATCTCTTTCTTTCATGTCAAATTGTTTGTAATCTTGATGGTGAAATTCATATCATTCATAGTATCAATTTTCCATGGAGGTAGATCATACGTGTGATCAAACCACGTAAATTCAACTTGTGTTCTTGTGCTCATTCGATCTGAAAGAACCGTTCAACAATAGATGCTAAGATCACAAATAAACTTGACATAGTTGTAAGACTTCCAATAACTATCATAGGTAATATATCTATATATTACATGTTCATAGTGTTAGGATCGTCGACTGCAACATTAGTTTGATATTGTCCGCTTTGGGTCAAGCCCGCACGGATTTGTTTTTGGGTCACTCCCAAAAGGCCTCAAACTAATTGGGTTGGACAGGAATTATATACACCTTCCAACTTCCCTCACTCATCCGATGTGGGACGGGTTTGTAACTCAACAAACCTCCCCTCAAACCGAGACCACATCGGGAACGCAGTTGACACGAACATGGGTCGTTCCAGCCCTGGCCCCGGGGTCATCCTGGGCCCGACCCTAACCGGGGCTCATCCAGACACAACCCATAGCCACCTGGGCTCTGATACGCTCATCCAGGCACGACCCAAAGCCACCTGGCTCTGATACCACTTGTTAGGATCGTCGACTGCAACATTAGTTTGATATTGTCCGCTTTGGGTCAAGCCCGCACGGATTTGTTTTTGGGTCACTCCCAAAAGGCCTCAAACTAATTGGGTTGGACAGGAATTATATACACCTTCCAACTTCCCTCACTCATCCGATGTGGGACGGGTTTGTAACTCAACACATAGAGGATTAAGAATATTTTGAAAAGCTATAAAGGGACAATCCTTGCTATTACAATTTATAGGTATTAATAGGCATTTTGTACATCAAGTAGTAGGAGTAGTTGTTAGCCAAATCTACTTTTCTTAATTCTTTGCTAACACACAAGTGATAGTTAAATATATGGAGGCATGTGTTCACATACTCCACTAGTCACTAGGAAGCTTCAGTGTCCTAGATACTGTAAAACTGGAGCAGGGGGAGGTAAGCTGCCATTACAAGGGATCTCAAACAACCTTATCTGCACCAATACAACCAAAAGTTCGAAGCTTCAGTGTCCTAGATACTGTAAAACTGGAGCAGGGGGAGGTAAGCTGCCATTACAAGGGATCTCAAACAACCTTATCTGCACCAATACAACCAAAAGTTCAAAAAAAAAAAAGTTTAAGAAGTCTGTCAGACAGCTGCCTGGCCATCTTCACTGGACCGAAGTCAAGCCAAGAACGATCATCTACTGCACAATGAGCCAGAAACCCAACCCAAGGAGCTGTTAATCACGCTCTAGCCAGGCAGCCACAGTTCATCCACCAAACATGGTTTCCTGTCTCCTTAGAAATCAAGGATACAGAGGTACGAGCCTATAGAACAGATCCTGTTCAAGTAAGGTCGTATTAGCTTCACTCTGCCATCACTTTATGTACTTATCATTTATTCAGTAAATCATCGATGTGGGATAGGAATGTCACCGTTTAACTAAGGGAATGGGTTGTTATTGTTTTGATCTTAGAGAAGTGAGTTAGTTGATTAGGAAATTGGAATGTATAAGGAAAAGTAACAAGCATTGAAGTGAGGATTTGAGCTGCTAAAGGTAAAGTCGGAGAGGAGTTGAAAGACGAGTCATGCTTCAAACAAGTCATACATTACTCTCTCTACCCAGGCCCAACACATTCGCTATTGGCCCAAATAATCCTACAACCCCATGCAATTATCATTATACTCCATATTTGTAGCCCAAACAAAATTTCGGTGGATGATAAGCTAGCTCATAATTCGATACAATTCGCCTTATAATAGCCCAGGCCCAAAGACTTGTCTCTAATTGAGTGAATTCTAATTATTTTGTTTCAAAATTTTATCACTTCATTTTTAATTTTTTTGAAAGTTTGGTAAGTATATTAGACTTTTTATGAACACTTTTTTTACTTTAATATTTGAAAGTTACATAGTCCATATCATTTTAATTTTTGATATTATTCTAGCGCTTAAAATAAAGTGTTCACATAATAAAGTTAATGGTAATCACAGGGTATTAGAAATTTAGAAATAGTGAGAAAATTATAAATTTGACAAATTGTTGTGTTACTTCTAATAGTTAATAGTTAACTAGGGTGAAAGATTATCTGGAATTTTATAGTATAAGTTTTAAAAATAAAAGTAAATAAATTAGTTACTACAAGTCTTTGATTGATTTCTCTTTTGATGGCTTCCCATGGTTATTGGATTAATCCTTTTTTGATCTTTTTTTCCTCATTCTCTATTGTTACTATATATGGGCAAAGATTCATCCGCAAAAAAGATATGCTAATTATAGAGATGTAAATTGACATACTTATAATATCATATGTTTGCAGATACAAATATTTCCATATTAAATGGCCACAATTTAGTGATACTGAAACTCATGTATGGCTATAGTTATACATGAAGGGAAAGAGTAAATCAAGAAAAGCAATATGAATGAAATCTATGTATGAGTTTAATGTTAGAAAAGATTAATCTAGCTTACATTGTTAATCAATCTTTTCGACTTCATAAAATCCAATAGAAAATATACTGGTGACTTGCTTACGTAGATGCGAATACCTCTACGATTTCTCCTCATCTATACATCTGTCTCCCCTTTCGCAAGCTAATTACATTTGCTGCAAGAAAATATTGTTCAAGTATCGATGAGTGAAGGAAAGAGTTAATTCATGATAATGTGAGCATTGAATAAACCAGTTAGATATAGATAATTTTACAAGAAGAGTAGTCCATCATTTAAAAGAAAATGAATTACCTGGAATGAAGTCATGCATTTGAGCTAGTTGTTGTGCCTCAAAGTAGTCTTGCAGCTGCTGGAGCTGCTGTAGAAAAAGTGGATCCAACCGATCATGCTCATGTTCATGTTGATCACTTGCATCATTGCTTCCGCATCCCCTGCCAATCGCAGTGATTTCTTGCTCTTGAGCCGGGATCACAAGGTGCTGTTGCGGTTGGCTGAGGAGCATGGGCTGATATGCGGAAGGCCCGATGTAGGCGGCCAATTCCTTCTTGGTATTTTCCATATCGGCATGGACCTGGTTGATCTTCTGCTTGAGGCTGTAGATTTGGCGGAGGTAGCCGTGGACGGGGTCGCGGAGGAGGTGTTCCGCTTCATAGGCCAGTGAATTAGCGGCGGCCTCGCGCTGGCTGGGCTCCAATTCCTTCAGAACCTTGCTCACGTTACTCGCGCCGAACACCTCATGTACGTTGCTGAACTTCTTAGGATCGTCGGCCGGGAAATACGGCTCCATCGGGCAATCCTCTGTGCACTCACGGCAGAGGCATTTGCACGCAGCGCACCGCGACCTCATTTTATTTTCTGCCACCAACACAAAAATCATCCATCCAAATTTCAAATTCACTAAAAAAGGAAAAGGAAAAATGTGAAAGCATCAACAGCAGAAGCTTGAACAAAACTCGGTGAATCAACTCAGTGAGTTTGTTTTCCAATGCAAGAGAACCGCTGCAGATCGAAAAAAAAAGAAAAAGAAAAGAGAGAAATCTTGAACGATAAACATCTTTTTTGTGTGAATCTAAATGATTCTTCAACAAAACATTCCAAAATTCAACAAAGAAATTGCAGGAAGTTATGTTTCTTCACCTTAATTAGCTTGTTGGATTATTCTCACGGATAGTAAACCTACTCTCGTTTACACAATCTGCGAGTCGGAAAAACTGTAAGAATTGAAGAATCAAGGGGTGATCATCGTGAAAGTAGAGTGGAATTGAAGCTTGGGGTGATTTTTTACATACCTGTGATTTTGGTGTGAAGAAGAATTGACAGTTGCTGTGACGAAGAAGACGCTTACAATTGGTTTTACACTTTTACTGAATGATGATTGTGAGAGTCCACGCATAATTTTTTCGAATTTTCACATTTTCCGTCATCCACAATTTCTAATTGGCGAAATTTTGTGCATTTCTTAATTAATTTTATCAATTACTAGTAATTTTAAAATAACAATATTCTCGTACTATTAACCAATCAATACTAACGCTAGTAATAAGAATATGTATAGAGTATAGATTCTATGTGACACAAAATTAAGAAAACATAAATGCTTCTACAAAACATATTTATAAATTGCAATAATTTGGAATATATTAATTCAAAAATAGCCAATTTGTTGGTAAAGAGTGAAAGTTAACATTGATTCTATAATTATCTTTCTCGCATCAAATATGATAAGTAATACTAGTGCATCGCCAAAACTAACTATAAAAGAGGATGCATGTAGCCAATGAGCTCATACCTAGCTCGGCCTTTTGGCTAAGATCAAGTATAGTATCTGTTTTTATCAATTAATATCTGAAATATGAGTCATTTGCTTACACGATATTAAATTTATTTTTTTTTTGAGGAGAAGACCCATCAAAGTAGAGCTTGCTACTTGAGTCCAATCTTTTACTTTGTATGCATTGGTAAGTATTGGGGCATTACTAAGATTCGCCAGCTATTCAAATCACTTATTTTGTGCTCAAACACAAGTGCTAGTTAAATTTATGAAGGAGAGATATGTTCATCGGTAATGCTATTTTAGAAAGAAAAAAAAAACTATAGTCTAGTTAGGCAGCCACGGTTCATCCAATAGACGCGGTTTCTTATCTCCTTAGAATTAAAGGTACAAATGTACGAGCCTATAAAACAAATCCTAGTCAAATAAGACTTGGATGTAGGATACAAACGCTCACAGTTTTAATGCTTTAACTAAGGAAATGGGTGTGATTGTTTACATATAAGGATAAGTAACAAGTATTGAAGATGATTAAAAAAAAGAAGTAAAAGATTTGACCCAAATGTGATATGGGTGTGTAAATCATAAGTATAGCCAAATGAAATAAATAAATCAATGATGGAGAATCAATTTTGTCCTTGCTTTTGTACCAGTTCATAGATTGCAATTTCTTATTATCATCCACAGAGAGCTCCGTTTAAAAACAAGGAGACTTATTATCCCACATCGTGTATGAGAGTCAAATTATCTTAAAAACATGTATAAAATATGTCCTATATTGATATAAAAACTCATACCTTTCTCGGCCTTTTGGCTAAGATCAAGTGTAGTATCTGTTCTTATCAGTTTAATATCTGATATGTGAGCCACTGGCTCACATGATATTAAATTTATTTTTTGAGGGGGAAGACTCATCAAAGTAGCTTGCTACTTGGGCCTTTAAGTGTCGTCCTTGCATTGCACTATTGCTTGTGCCTGGCACACCCCACCATTTCTAGTCTAATTTTTTCTTTGTTATAAATTATTACTGATTGCACTCACTTTTGGAGTTAACTGATCTTGGGTATAGTATTACAAGGCCAGTGATTATATCCTTTCCTTGCTCCACTCTTAGAAGCTATGTTTTACATGCTACTGCAAGTGTTATAGAGAACATTTGTGGATAAGAAGAATTATGCATCAGCAATGTAAGTAATCAGATATTCAAACTGTCATTCATTTTTTGATAAGTAATAAGTATATATATTACTATCATATGTATGTCTACAGATGTAACGATCCGCTAAACCGATATTATTAGAAACAATATTATTAGCTTGATTATCTATATAAGTGACTTTTAGGCGATTAAATCCGAGCTATGAAAGATTTTGTTGTTGTTGTTTGACGATAGAAAAGCGAATAGAACACGTAAATATATTACACCTATATGAATATAATAAATTTAATTAAATAAATAAATAAGATCCCAAAATCAAAATTTTAATGTCCGATACATTCAACAAAAGTCCAACACAATTTAATCTATACATCCTATATTCTAAGCAGATCGTGTACTTCAACGCGGACAGCCACGAGCTTGAATTGGTTCTTTCCTACACCAAATTAATCAATAAATACAAAAATAATATAATAAAGTAAATTAAACATAAAGAAAAGGAATAGATAAGTTTAGAACAAGATAGGATCGGATTTTTTTTAAACTGCAGCAATTAATGCTGAATTAAATGAGATGTCAGACTTGTTTTAATCTTGTTGTAATCACGTACATATACCAAACTACCATCATTTTCACAACCCCACCTCCTACCAAACAACACTTCTCCAAAATACTTCCAACAAAAGCAGAAAAAGAAAGAGGGCGTGAGCATACACATCCATCGCAGTAGAAAGTAGCAGTAAAGCCTTTTCCTCTCTATAAAAAAAAGGGTATGTAACAACAACATAAATATTTTCTTCTGCTGCTTTTCACATATGCATATAGGCAAAATTTTTGCCCCTGCCAAGAACTAACAAATTACAACTATAGCAAAGAACATAGGAGTAGCAAATCCTAGCAATTAGCAACCACACAGAGAATATAGAAACATCAATTTCTAGCAAAGAACAAAAATTTATAAATAAAGGTTAGAACTTAGAAGATGTAAAATGGAGTAGTTAACAAGAAGAATAATAAATACTCTTTTACCTCTCGGAAATCGGCGTCGGCGGCTGGGGGAAGAGATTCTCGGCGACGTCGGCTGAGGCGGACCCGCGAGGACGACGGATTCACAGCGGCGGCGGCGTGCGACGAGCAGAAGAGAAGAGAGAGGGACTGACCGCGAGAGAGAGGCCGACCGGGAGAGAGACGGATTGCGTGCAGACGACGGACTTCCGGGAGGAGGGCGACGAAGCCACCGGCTGTGCACGCGCAGCGGCGGGTCGAGAAAGAGATAGAGGGGGGGACGGCGGCGTGACTGTGAGGAGAGAAGGGAAGAGAGAGAGATGGAGAGGAGAGGAGAGAGGGACGAGAGGGAGGAGCAGGCGCCGCCGGAGAGGCGGCGAACCGATCGGGAGAGAGAGAGAGAAGGCAGCGGCGTACGGTGAAGAGGGAGAGAAGAGAAAGGGAGAGATGAGGAGGATGAAGGGAACACCGCCGGAGACGAAAACGGAAGCGGAGGCGGCGCCGATGGGGTGGCTGATCGACGGAGAGAAGAGGAGATTTTTCCTAATTTTTGTGCAATTTGGGGAAGAAGTGTGAATAGTGTTTGAGAGAGGAAGAAACCGATAGTGGGGTGGAGTATATGGGTTTTGTTTTATTTATTTTTTTTTTTCTTTCTTGTTGTTGGACTAATAAATTAGTTACTTGGGCTAAGGGAGTGGAAGTATTTAATTTTGAGCCCAATTCTTTTTAACAATTTGGGCCACAATAAATAAATGAAGGGAAGCCCTATTCCGAATTTTACTTATGTTTTGGGCTGTAAAATAAAAGAGAGTCTTCATCTAGTTTAGATAATAATATCTTTGGGAGTAAATCTAATATTAGTGATAATGTTAATTATGTTAATAAATATAATAATAATTATTATTATTATAATAATTATAATTATAATAATAATAATACTAATAAAAAAAATAAGAATAAGATTAATAATAAGGTTAAACCTTGAAATTTTTATTTAATTAGTTTTTTTACTAAATTAGTATTTTCTTTCCTATTGTGTTGTTTCAAAAGGTTATCTCCGCAAGTAAGGTCGAAGTAAGAAATTCAAGTTAAAGGAACTAAACGAACAAGGTGAGCTTTCTTATACTAAAATACAAATCGTATTTTATGAAAACAAGAACACATGTTCGTGATTTTAATGATGTTGTCATGCCATAAATGTTTTGTGTATGATGCCTATCTGTTGGCTACGGCCAAGTGAATTATGAATGATGATATAAGTCGAATTCGGGTCCCAGTGAGGGTGGTGTCCCCGCTCGGACTAGTGTACACAAGCTACCTCTGACATGTTGGGCAGAGTAGGTGACCGTGGAAGGTGGCCACCTTCCCGGCACAAGAATACCTCTGACATGATGGGCAGAGAAGGTGACCGTGCGAGAACACTCGACGGCACAATGTGATCAGATATGGCTAAGTACAGGAAAAAGGGACTGCAGTCCAATGTGAATATTTTTAGTAAGCTCGGGACTTTTCAATAAACCCCGAGTGTTACTGTGATGTTGGCTTGACAATATTTTCAAATGTATATGTGTAATTTTCGGCAATGTGTTCACTGAGTACTTTTTGTACTCAGTCCTGCATATATTTCTAAATGTGCAGGTTAAGCAGCGAAGTGGTGGAGGAAGTGCTATTAAGACAAGACATTTAATTCAGTCAGATTTTGACTCTCGGAGGTTCATGTCTTCACACATGGAACCGCATTCATTTGCTTCCGTTGTGCATCTTAAAAGACTCAAGTCTATTTTGTTCAAAACTCTGATTTATTTTGAGCTATTCCCATTTGTTTCGGGCAGTGGTTGAGTTGTGTTGATTTTCCCCTTTCTTCCCCGCTTCTTAAATCCCCCCTAGTCGCGATCAACCGTGTTTTCTATCCTTAGAAAATGCAGTCGTGACAGCAGATACAATTGTTTCCATCTAATTTGCAGATACAGACTCACATACATGAGAGGAATATATAGAGTTGAAAGAGTAAATCCAGAAGCAGGGAACATGAATGAATAGAGCATCCAATGTATGTATGGGTTTTATGAGAAAAAGATGCTTCAAGAGCTGCACCTCCTTGGCATGAGACAGAAGGAAGGATACGTCGAGGACCGAAAAGTTCAGAAAAGAAAAAATCTCTATTGAAGTCTGTCAGACAGCTGCCTGGCCATCCTGACTGGACCTGAGTCATGCCAAGAACGATCATCTACTGCACAACAAGCCAAAAACCCGACCTGAGGGGCTGTTTCATCCACCAGACATGGTTTCCTGTCTCCTTAGAAGTCAAGGATACAGAGGTACGAGCCTATAGAACAGATCCTGTTCAAGTAAGGTCGTGACAACTTCACCAACCCATCAGTTTAAGTACTTGTCTTTTATCCAATAAGAAATCAATGTGGGGTAGTAAAACTCACTGTTTTAATTGTGTAGGGTGTGATTCATTTATGTAATAGGACTCTTTTTTGTATAAATTGATGGGTTGGAATGTTGATATGAAAATTTATGATTTAAGTATCTCTATTGTTGTGCATTTGTTTTCATGCATTATTCTTTTCTCTTTCAAAATAATGACCAATAATAATTCTCCAGTTACCTCATGCTAGCTCGTATTACTAACTCGAATTTTCTATTTAAGAAACGTCTTATTAAATAAAATACGATTAATCATTGACTTACCTGTTAGTATCGTAAGTCTTTGCATACTCTTTATACAATTTTTTATTTTATATACAAACAGTAACATTTTTGTTGGAGTTCAACAAAAAAGAAAACTTCTATTTCGGTAATAATTTCCATGGCCTAATATAGGTCTCAAGATAGAAAACGGAAACCAATTGACTCACCATATTTTACTCCTTTATTATTACTACTCCTACTATTTTATTAGTACCTGTATATACATTGATTGCTACTACCATAAAGCAAACTTGTGAAATAAAACAATAAATATATCACGGAAAATCAAGATTAAAAATTACTCCTCTTCGTGAGAGAGAGAGAGAGAGAGAGAGAGAGAGAGAGAGGAGGAAAACATTAATTAGTATCAAGATTAAACCTATAATATAAATTAAGTTTGAATAGGTATTCATCATATGAAAGAGGTTAGCCGATATTCCAATTTAATGCACAATATAGCACTGCAAATTATTTAAAAAACAATTAGTTAGGCTCCAAAATTTATAGCAAACCCAATCAAATGTTTGGTGCATCTTTGTAATCTGACATATTTAATTTATTGTTGTACTATATTAAATATTACAAATTCATTAAACTCTTCATGTATCTCGCAAGCCTAGACAAGATTTTTGTTGCATATAAAAACTAATGAAATTTACAAAGTTTAAATTAAAAAAAAAGATACACTAAATTGAAGTTATAAATACAAATGTCAAAGTTGTTCTAACAAAATTAGTATTAATGAAACCAAGTGTAAAAAATGAAAGCTCAACATATGCTGTCATGAAAGATGGACTTGAAATATTGCAAAGAATTTGGGAGAATGCCATAAACACCCCTCTTTTTTCTCTCCTCTCTCATTTGAATACTTGCATAAATTTATAAATAAATAATATCTCCTCTTATCAAAGCAAAGAAATTCCATTTCTTCTGAATTTTGTTTAAAAGGAGTGGAATAACCAAGGAAAAAGATAGGAAGAGAAGGACCTTTGAGAGAAAGAGAAAGGAAAGTGAGAGGATGAGCATACCTTCTGTTTTCATTTATGTGTATTCCTCTCATTAGATCTTGTTTCACCTCTGATTTCCATTCCTTTTCTTCTCCTTTCAATGGTGAGGAATTAACTGACATTGATCGTTGTTGTTATTCTGTTTCTGTTGATTTCTCTGATCTCTTCAATTCTGTGTTTCAGGTTTGCTGATATTGAATCTTATTGATGAACCAAGGATCCGATAAATCCCACTTAGTATTTATTTGATCACTGACTGCTTACCGGATTCCTGCCTGATTTTCTGGATAAGGTATGAATTTTTTATTGTTTGTTGGCTGAGTGAAGGATCCAATCATTTTTTTGCAAATCCTGCATTTCGTTTTTGATCGGCGGTTTTGTTTTGTTGCCTGATTTTAATAAAATTCGTGATTGTTGGTTGGCTATATATTTATTCTCGGATCTATTAGATTTGGATTTTGATGATCTGCAGCTGAATTGATTCATCCGTTATACTTAATTCAATTTGATTCTCATAATTGTTTAATCTGTGATTGGATTAATGCTGAATAGGGAGATATTGCTATTCTTTTAATTATAATCTTTTTTGTGGTTTCATGCGCTATGTTCACGTTCTGATTGAGGATTTCTTGTTTTTGATCTAATCTTCTCCAGTTTGCAGAAAAGATGGAGGTGGATCAAGGTAAGCTCTTTATCGGTGGGATTTCTTGGGACACGAATGAGGATCATCTTAAAGATTATTTTGAAACATATGGAGATGTTGTGGAGGCAGTGATCATGAAAGACCGAACCACGGGTCGTGCTCGTGGATTTGGCTTCGTTGTCTTTGCAGACCCTGCCGTTGCTGAAAGGGTGGTTAAGGAGAAGCACATGATTGATGGACGAACTGTAAGTTGGTTTGGTTGCACTTCATCGAGATTAGAATGCATAAGAAAAACTCAACTGTGTTGCCAATAGATAGTTGTTTGTCAAAACCAATGCCTTGTTACAGTAGAAGTTAATTTTTTTATTATACAATGCAAAAGTTACCTGCCATAGCTTATAACCAGAAACATAAGCCAAATGCTTCTTTTGCCTGTAGGTTTGCGTTCCTTGATTATTTCATTATGCGATTCTCAGTTGTCACATTTTGATGCATTCCTTCCTTTTTTTTGTCTACTAGGTTGAAGCCAAGAAAGCTGTTCCAAGGGATGATCAACACCTTATAAACCGAAACAGTGGCAGCATGCAAGATTCACCAGGAACTGGGCGCACTAAAAAGATATTTGTTGGAGGATTAGCATCTACAGTCACTGAGAATGATTTTAAAACTTATTTTGATCAGTTTGGAACCATAACAGACGTCGTGGTGATGTACGACCACAACACGCAGAGGCCAAGAGGTTTTGGTTTTATAACATATGATTCGGAGGACGCAGTAGATAGGGTGTTGCACAAAACTTTTCATGAACTCAATGGTAAAATGGTCGAGGTAAAGCGAGCAGTTCCCAAAGAGTTGTCTCCGGGTCCTAGCCGGAGCCCACTTGTTGGTTATAACTATGGGTTAACTAGACCCAGCAATTTCCTCAATAGCTATGCCCAGGGATATAATCTTAGCTCACTTGGAGGTTATGGAGTGAGGATGGATGGTAGATACAGTCCACTGGCTAGTGGTCGAGCTGGTTTCTCTCCTTTCGGTTCTCCTGCATATGGGCTGGGTGTTAATATGGAGCAAGGTTTAAGTAGTGGCTTTGGAGGTGGCTCTAACTTCAACAGCAACCTAGGTTATGGCCGTGTTCTGAACCCGTATTTTGCCAGTAACCAGGGCAGGTACACCACACCTATTGGTTATAATACAAGTAACAGCAGAGGTGAATCTTTTCTAAGCTCTTCACCTAGAAGTGTTTGGGGAAACGGTGGACTTAATGCTTCTCCAAATAGTGGCGGGTCTGCTTCATACTTTGGATCTGGAAGTGGTGGTTTCGGAGTCTTTGGAAACAATGGGACAAACTGGGGTACTTCCCCTGTTGCTGGGTCCCTTGGAGGAAGCTCTTCTGGCTACAATGGTGGAAACTTTGGCTACAGAGGGGGAGATAACAGTTATGCTGTGGGAGCAGGAGGATTTGGAAGAAACACTGGAAATAGTGTAGCCACGACATCTTCGTTCCCTGCCTCAACCGGTGACTATGAGGGATCCAATGGGGACTTTTACCGTAGTGGTTCTGTATATGGTGACCCAACTTGGCAAACTACATCTTCTGAGCTCGATAATTCTAATTCGTATGGTTATGGGCTTGGAGACTCAGAAGATGTTGCTGCTAAAGATTCTGAGGATTATGTGGTCAGCTATGACCTTCCAAATAGGCAATCCAGTAGAGGTAATATTTCTTTGATTCTTATCTACAGCTGCAACCCTCTTTATCTCCTTATACTTGAGTTCCTTACCTTACATTACTTTGTGGATGGACGATTTTGAACTTGATCAATCATTATTACTTTTTGATGCATATATTACCCTTTTTGCTGTGATTGCAAGGAATGAAACTCATATACTGAATATTTTCTTTTCTTTCCACTTTATCCTGTTCTCTGGAATTACAAAAACATTGTGTGAAACTTGGTCCTAAGTTTCTCTGGCATTGATTTACTTGTTGATGCGTCTGGATTTAGAACTAGAAGCTGTAATTCTAGTTTGTGCAGGGATCATCTGTAGTGGTGCGTAATAATTAGCCTTGTCTGAAACCTTCACCATTTTTTGTGCCATGTTGTGAATTCTTATTAAAGCTATCTATGGACCAAGCCTCATTTGTTAGCACTTTTTCGTTCATTTAATTGCATTCACTTGAGGTTGCTTTTACTGTCAGGCTCATTTAATTGCACTTGTTAATCCACTAGTCTGAGGTTGCTTCGGTCTTCATAATTTGCTCCAACTGAAATCTCTTACTGCATAAATAGCTAACTAGCGATAGAAACAACATGAATGTTACATGTAATGTACTAAAGTTAACAAGAGACGTAGAAAGCTCTTGCTTATGACTTATGGTGTTGGATACTTACCCTGAGAAACACTGATTGCTTAGATACTTAAATGAACTTAGACAAGGAGTGATCAAATTATGTTCAATGATTTTGAGCTTTGAGCTAATCTTTTCTCCATTTCTTCAGGTATTGCTGCGTAGGAAACTTTGTGGTATGAAGATAATGTAGGAGATGGGAATTTTGAGAAGCTGTGGGTTGTGTACGTATCCGTCACAGATATATACGTAAAGATATATCTCATGTCATTACAAAGAGCTAACAGGGATGTCGGGTTGAAGCATATTTTCTGAAGGTTTTTGAATATATAAGAATCAACATTTTGGTGGAGATGTACATCAGATCGCGGGAGGAGGATCCATACAAGCTTTGATTTGTTTCTGGAAAGGTAGAGAGTTTTTTTTAGTATTATTATTATTATTAGTATTATTATTATTATTATTATTTCTTTTTCTTTATTTTTGTACTCATTTTTTCCCCCTGTTTTTTGGCTCCAATGTTTGGCTGAAATTTTCCTTATATTTTTCGTCTCAGATTGTATGTGTGATATGTAGATGTGTCAAAACTCTTATTGTAATGCCAAATACTATGTTGGAAGGATTTAGGTTGTATTATTAGTTATTACTCCACTAGGAAGCTTCAGTCTTCTGGATACTTCAAAAATGGAGCAGAGTGAGATCCAACTACAATGGATTCATATTCTTTTTCACACAAACCACATTCACTTCCTTATTTTACTTACACTTGTAGTCTGTCTTCAATAACAATCACACACTCATCAATGAAATAATCCACTGCACACCTCAAATAAACACGTGCTGATTCCCACTAATAACGATCATCTACCGGTATCCCTACCGCTAGCCAAGAGAACCTGATGTAGGACGTTGTTAAATGTCAATCACGCTCTGGCTAGGCAGCTACGGCTCATCCACCAGACGTGTGTCTCCTTATAAATCAAGGATATAGAGGTATGAGCCTATAGAGCAGATCTTGTTCAAGTAAGGTCGTGACTGCTTCACAAAGCCATCATTTTATGTACTTGAAGTTTATGCAGTAAGAATTGGATGGGTGTGATTGTTTTCATCTTGTAGAAGTTAGTGAGTTGATCACTAAATTTAGGTCTAAGGAAAAGTGACAAGGAGTGAAGTTCAAAAAAAAAAAAAAGAAGTCAAAGATTTGACCTAGTAGTCATGTGTGTCAATGTGTGTATCTTATATACCAAGAGGCGTAAAAAAAACAATGATTATACAGATGGGAATATGAATGAATAGAGCAACAAATGTATGTATGAGTTTGATATGAGGAAAAATTAGTCAATGAAGCTTCAAGAGCTGCACCTCAAAAATTAAAGACTCCTTGGCATGAGATAGCTAGCATGCTTCAACGACGACGATGGGGACCAAACAACAACAAAATAACAACAATGAAAGACTACATGATGATAAACACACACAGATATTGATGAATCACAAACTAAGAAAATATGTAGTAAAGCTTCGCTAGTATATCTACTAAACGAGGTTTGCGGATACAAAGGTACGAGCCTGTAGAACATATCACATTCGATTAAGGTCAGCTACAACATACTTCAGCCAATTAATGTACTTGTAATTTTTTCAGTAATAACTCAATGTGGGATAGAAATAGTCAGAGTTTTAATTGTGTTGGGTGTGATTTTGATATGGGTTTGGTTAATTAGGGATGGTGGTGGGCTAATAGATATAAATGAATGATTAGTAACAGTTGGAAGTTTGAACTGTTCCATGATAGTGGTGGTTTCAGCTGGCATCATGGAACATGCTAATATTAATTAGCCACTGCCAGCTAAATTTCTTTAATTTATCATTATTATTATTTTATAAGTAATAATTATCTCAATTAACTACTGTGGTAATTTGATCAATATTTTAATATGCTACTTCAGCTGAAATCTTTGTGGGATTATGGAACACTTTTATTATTTTAAGTTAATATTAATAATTCAAATCTACGTATATTCTTGATGAGATTATTTTACTTCATATTCACCAACTCTACCAACAAAATCACCCAATGTCAATCCCAAGTTATATTAGCGGATGAACCCTATTTTAGTTAAAGGATTTCTTCTTTTATGAGAATGATGGAGAAAGATTCGAAGTATTTTAATTATTGTGACTTTTATTTTGTATTTTATAAATAGGAGTTTTTTATATTCTGATGTTGGGATTTTGATATGAAAATTTATGATTTCAGTATCTATCTCTCTTCGTGTGCATTTGCTTTCAATTATCATTTCTTATTATTTTTTTTAAAAAAAACAAGTATAATTCTTCAATTAATTCATGCTTGTAATTGTGACTTTGTACTTTCAATTAAAGAAAAACGTCTTACTAATTAAAATACTCTTAATCTCGTGTTTGCATGAGTTACCTTATTGGTAGTCACTTACTATCGAAAGTCGTTTGCACACTATTTGGACATTTTTATCATTTTAATTGAATAGTCTGTGTAGAACGTTTTTTTTATTATATACAAGTAACATTTTTCTTGGAGTTCACCAAAAAAGAAAACTTGTATCTTCCGTAATAATTTCCATGGTCCACATGGCAATGGCCAAATTTAGGTCTCAAGGAAGAAAATAGAAACAAATTGACTCATCATTTTTTATCACTTCTTTATTAGTAGTACTCCCTCCGTCCCGCACTACTCGCATGTTTCATTTTCGGCACGAAGATTAAGGAATGAGTGTATAGCAAAGTCAAATATTACGGCTGTAGGTGAAAATTTTTACTAAAAATGGAAATAGTGCAAATAACTTGGGACGCTCATAAAGGAAATAAGTGCAAGTAGTCAGGGACGGAGGGAGTATTTTATTAGTACATATACATTTATTACCATGATAAAGCAACTGTGGAATAAAACAATAAATATTCATAAAATATCAAGATTAAAATTACTCCTCTTCAAGAGAGAGAGAAACATTAATTAGTATCAAGATTAAACCTATAACATAATTAAGTTTGAATAGCCAGCCACTCATCATATTAAAGAGGTTAGCTGATATTCATTATTTAATAGTACAAAATATAGCACTGTAAATTATTTGAAAACAATTAGTTAGGTTCCAAAGTTTTACCAAAACCAATAAAATCTTTGGTGCATCTTGGTATTAATTTTTTTTAACTGTCTTCTAAAATATATAAAAGACACACTAAATTGAAGTTATAAATAAAACAAATGTAAAAGTTGTTATAACAAAATTAGTATTAATGAATGAAAGTGAATAATGAAAGCTCAACATATGCTGTCATGAACTTGAAATATTGCATAGAATTAGGGAGAATGCCATAAACACCCCTCTTTTTTCTCTCTTCCCTAATTTGAATAATATATTTATGAATAAATAATATCTCATCTCATCTCCTCTCCTCTCAACAAAGCAAAGGAATTCCATTTCTTCTGAATTTGTTTAAAAGGAGTGGAATAACCAAGGAAAAAGAAAGGAAGAGAAGGACCTTTGAGAGAGAGAGAGAGAAAGGGAAGTGAGAGGATGAGCATACCTTCTGTTTTCATTTATGTGTATTCCTCTCATTAGATCTTGTTTCACCTCTGATTTCCATTCCTTTTCTTCTCCTTTCAATGGTGAGGAATTAACTGACATTGATCGTTGTTGTTATTCTGTTTCTGTTGATTTCTCTGATCTCTTCTATTCTGTGTTTCAGGTTTGCTGATATTGAATCTTATTGATGAACCAAGGATCCGATAAATCCTACTTAGTATTTATTTGATCACTGACTGCTTACCGGATTCCTGCCTGATTTTCTGGATAAGGTATGATTTTTTTATTGTTTGTTGGCTGAGTGAAGGATCCAATCATTTTATTGCAAATCCTGCATTTCGTTTTTGATCGGCGGTTTTGTTTTGTTGCCTGATTTTCTGGATAAGATGAAATTCGTGATTGTTGGTTGGCTATATGTTTATTATCGGATCTATTAGATTTGGATTTTGATGATCAGGTTCAATTGATTTGCGTTTTATACTGAATTCAAATTGATTCTGATAATATTTAATATGTGATTAGATTAATGCTGAATGGGCAGATATTGCTATTCTTTTAATTATAGTTTTTTTGTGTGGTTATTTCTCCTTTCATGCGCTATGTTTGATTGAGGATTTCTTATTTTTGATATAATCATCTACAGCTTGCAGAAAAGATGGAGGTGGATCAAGGTAAGCTCTTTATCGGTGGGATTTCTTGGGACACGAATGAGGATCGTCTTAAAGAGTATTTTGAAACATATGGAGATGTTGTGGAGGCAGTGATCATGAGAGACCGAACCACAGGTCGTGCTCGTGGATTTGGCTTCATTGTCTTTGCAGACCCTGCCGTTGCTGAGAGGGTGGTTAAGGAGAAGCACATGATTGATGGGCGAACTGTAAGTTGGTTTGGTTGCACTTCATCGAGATTAGAACGCATTAGAAAAACTCAACTGTGTTGCCAAAAGATAGTTGTTTGTTGAAACCAATGCCTTGTTACAGTAGATGTTAATTTTTTTATTATCGATTTTCACTACATTATACAATGCAAAAGTTATTTGCTTTATCTTATAGCCAGAAACGGAAGCCAATGCTTCTTTTGCCTCTAGGTTTGTGTTTCATGATTCTTCTGATGATGCGATTTGCAGTTGTCTCACATTTTGATGCATTCCTCCCTTTTTTGTCTACCAGGTTGAAGCCAAGAAAGCTGTTCCAAGGGATGATCAGAACCTTATAAATCGGAACAGTGGCAGCATGCAAGATTCACCAGGAACTGGGCGCACTAAAAAGATATTTGTAGGAGGATTAGCATCTACAGTCACTGAGAATGATTTTAAAACTTATTTTGATCAGTTCGGTACCATAACAGACGTTGTGGTGATGTATGACCACAACACGCAGAGGCCAAGAGGTTTTGGTTTTATAACATATGATTCGGAGGATGCAGTAGATAGGGTATTGCACAAAACATTTCATGAACTCAATGGTAAAATGGTTGAGGTAAAGCGAGCAGTTCCCAAAGAATTGTCTCCGGGGCCCAGCCGGAGCCCCCTTGTTGGTTATAATTATGGGTTTACTAGACCCAGCAATTTCCTCAATAGCTATGCCCAGGGATATAATCTTAGCTCAGTTGGAGGTTATGGAGTTAGGATGGATGGTAGATACAGTCCACTAGCTAGTGGTCGAGCTGGTTTCTCACCTTTTGGTTCTCCTGCATATGGACTGGGTGTCAATATGGAGCAAGGTTTAAGTGGTGGCTTTGGAGGAGGCTCTAACTTCAACAGCAACCTAGGTTATGGCCGTGTTCTGAATCCTTATTTTTCCAATAACCAGAGCAGGTACAACACACCTATTGGTTACAATACAAATAACAGCAGAGGTGAATCTTTTCTAAGCTCTTCACCTAGAAGTGTTTGGGGAAACGGTGGACTTAATGCTTCTCCAAATAGTGGCGGGTCTGCTTCATACTTTGGTTCTGGAAGTGGTGGTTTCGGAGTCTTTGGAAACAATGGAACAAACTGGGGTACTTCCCCTGTTGCTGGGTCCCTTGGAGGAAGCTCTTCTGGCTACAATGGTGGAAACTTTGGCTACAGAGTGGGAGATAACAGTTATGCTGTGGGAGCAGGAGGATTTGGAAGAAACCCTGGAAATGGTGTAGCCACAACATCTTCGTTCCCTGCCTCAACCGGTGACTATGAGGGATCCTATGGGGATTTTTACCGTAGTGGTTCTGTATATGGTGACCCAACTTGGCAAACTGCATCTTCTGAGCTCGATAATGCTAATTCGTATGGTTATGGGCTTGGAGACTCAGAAGATGTTGCTGCTAAAGATTCTGAGGATTATGTGGTCGGCTATGACCTTCCAAATAGGCAATCCAGTAGAGGTAATATTTCATTGATTCTTATCTAACGTTGCAACTCTCTTTATGTACATATCCAGTTCTCTCGACTTACAAAAATATGTGTGGAACTTGGTGCTAAGTTTTTCTGGCATTGATTTACTTGTAGATGCATCCAGATTGAAAACTAGAAACTGTATTTCTAGTTTGTTCAGGGAGCATCCGCATTGGTGCGTAATAATTGGACTCGTCTTCTGTAGTCTGCATCCTCTACCAATTTTTGTACCATTTCAGGATGCTTTTATTGTCAACCCTTATTTAATTGCTCTAGTTAATCCACTTGTCTGAGGTTGCTTCGGTTGTCATAATTTGCTCCAACTGAAACCTCTCACTGCATAAATAAGTAATTAGCAATAGAAGCAACATGAATGTTATGTGTAAAGTTTCCTAGTGCAAAGCATGTACCATTGTAATGTAGCGAAGAAAGCTCTCTCTCTTGACTTATGGTGTTGTTCATTTCATCAGGAATTGCTGCGTAGGAAACTTCAGTGGTATGAAGATAATGTAGGAGATGATATTTTTGAGAAGTTGTGGGTTGTGTACGTATCCTTGACAGATATATACATAAAGATATATATCTCATGTCATTACAGAGAGCTAACAGGGATGTCGTTTGAAATTATAAGGATCGACATTTTGGTGGAGATGTACATCAGATTGCGGGAGGAGGATCCATACAAGCTTTGATTTGTTTCTGGAAAGGTAGAGAGTTTTTTATACTCCTATTTTATTTCTTTTTCTTTATTTTTGTACTCATTTTCCCCCCTGTTTTTTGGCTCTAATGACTGCCTGAAAATTTTCTTATTTTTGTCTGGGATTTGTATTCGTCTCAGATTGTATGTGTGATTGCTAGCGTGATATATAAAAGAGGGAGTTTAAGCCTCCTAAGTTTCCCTTCCAATAAAATACAGATATCATTTTACTGTTTGATTAATACATTTCTCATTGTTGGTTTTTACTTCATGGATGCTTTCATCTTTAGAATATACAGTGTGTTTAAAAGAGGGTGTTTGGCTAACCTTATTTTAGGACAGCTTATGAGCTTCAATAGCTTTTAATACTTAACTTTGTTATCAACTAGGGTAGGATGGTGGGTTCTTTTTATGCAAATAATTGAACTATTTACCAAGTTTTGCGGCTACGAATATAGTCAATTAATTCCCCATTCACATCTATGCGTCCCCACAAAATTATTTTTTATTTAATTTTGGGATGTTCCAAAAATATATTCCAAATTTGCTATTGGAATTGTATTGAATTATTGTTTTACTCGAATATGTTTTAATGTTTGTGAAAATGACGTGTGGGGTAGTATATAAAGACAAAATAGAACAACTTTTATATTTTTCTATAAAAATGTAAATGTATTCTCTTCATTTGTGTGAAATTTGAAAGATGGCCGGTTTTATGTGACTGATGGAGTATTTTCTTTTCTTAACATATTTTATTTCGACAATATTTTTCCTATACAAAATGTAAACCTAAAATGAAACATTTTTCCATATAGTATTCTCCCAAAATGTACTAGAATTAACGCATAAAAACAGCAATGTTAACGCAATCAAAAGTTGAATAATTGGTCATGATCAAAACAATTAATTATTGTAAAATAGTAAGATAAATATAGTCATATGTTTAATAAAGGCAATAAAGTCGTTGCACATCTTACCTATGGGCTATTCATAATTTTATCGCGATTTAAATCATCTATCAAACAATAAACATAAAATTTATCTTGATTCTAATTTCTAATCATGGTTTTTTTTTTGTCTTGGCATGGCTTTTAAACATAGTGTAAGAGTTTATTCCAATAGTAAAATATTTTGGGCCGTGTAATTGTTAAGAACTGGATATGCATATTTACACAATTCATTTAAGCAACATGATTGGATAGCCATTTCTTTTTTCTTGCTTTTATCTTCTTGAATAAAATATTGGGACAAGATAATATTGTTAAATGAATCTCCGTTATGAGATGGATGATTTTGGTTTTGTGGAAAAAAGTTCACAATTAGTGGGCCAACAGCTGTCTTATAGATAATAGAGTTTGAACTTTACACTGTTTTAAACTAAACTAATAGGAGTATCATCCATGATTAAGCAAGTATGCAGCAAAATGGGGATTAGAGTTGAGATTTGCAAATAATGTAACCAACAAGACTCATACAATTACAACATTAGTAATCCCTTTTTATAATCTCTAATACATAGCCAGATAAATGTCCCAAACACCAGGTTACATTACATTTAAAATGCTACTACTAGCATTAGTCTCCATTCTAATCACTAAACTCACCTTGTGTATCTTGGGAGAGCCTAACCAACATGCTCAGAAGAAAGCTCTACTTCCATAAAACACACGAGAGCCCGAGTTCTTCGATCCTGGAGTCTTCTGCTCAGAGCTCGTCGAATTCTCTGAGCTGGTCGGCCCGTTCTCAAAGTCCATCGGAAGCTTCATCTTAGCTAAGGATTCAGTGAACTGCTGCATGCTCTTCATGTACATATCCACTATGTCCTGCTGTACCACCTTCGGCTCCGGCACTGTCACAACCTGTTTCGCAGACGTATCACTCGACACCGCACCTGAAGCATTACTGTCGCTGTTTGCAGTTTTTTCCTTGGATTTATCCTTAGGAGGTGAAACGAGTTCCTCGCCCTGAGATTTTGAATCTTTCGGAGTCTCACAAGACTGAAAACTCACGGGAGCTGACGCAGACGAACCTCCATCCGTTGATGCACAGCTCAGAGGAGAATCAACCTTTGGCAAAGGTTTCGAAGTCACAGTTCCAATCGAGAAGCTTTCTCCATGCTGAACCTCAGCCTCGGAGCTCACCTGATTTTCAGTATCGGAACTGACCAAGCTGTCCGAGCTTGGTGAGTCCACGTTGCTACATGGCATCCCAAAATACTCCTCCACCATCTGGTGATTCTCGTTTGCGACATTAGGGTCGGGGAACTCGATCTTGTCCATGTCATCAGGAACAGACTTGGCAGATTCAGTGTCCTTGGTTACTGAATCACTCTCCACAGACGTGAGTGGTGCTGGGATTGGAATGACCTCAGGCGGCACTCCAACATAAGAGACGGAAAGCTGAACGAATCCTGCAGGTGAGTGGAAGAGATCGGTTGAGGAAAGAGAGAACTCCTTTTCCAACTTACCATTGTTGAGGAGGACTTCAGATATAGGCACCAAAGCAAACCCGAGAAGCTGATCTTCGAGATAATTCCTCACCCTGCTTAGCATCCATATCTCACATTTAAGGGAGGAATCAACTTTGCGAACATTGAGAATGAGATTCTCGTTGAAAACAGGGTTTGCCCCACCACCATTGATGATCTTGGTGGAGACTGTCTTTTCAGGGTCACTAGTCACACAGAGTTTCGCATAAACATCTTGCTTTTGATAGATGCAAATGTTGTGGATATCCCGAGCTTGGTGTATGTACACCTTCAGAGCTCCGAGAAACTCCTCCACGTTACCAACTGCACTTCCATTCCTCTGGGAATTGATCTCCCTTGTGAAGAGGCTCGACTTTTCTGCCATATGCTGCTTCTCAGACTCCGGGAAAGAGCTCTTGAGGGGTGAAACAACTGATTGAGGGGAGTCCATGAGTACGGTTCAAGCAAAAAAACCCTGTGCAGAAGATGTCGTTATATACCGCATATATGCTATTGTCGTCGAACAAGTTCAAGTTAATCAATCCATTAAAGTAAATGACAGTTTAGCTTGAATTATTTTTTATCTATCCGTCCTATTACTGGCGATTACGTTGAATCATACTCCTTTTAAGCTAAAAGCAGATAAGTAAACCTTCTTCCAACTCCTCACAAGTATTCAACCAACAAGTTAAACATAACATCCAAGAAAGAAACAGAAAAATAGAGCAAATAACTAAGGCACACACCAAGACTATAACGTTAAACAAGCAAAAGAGCCGTAAATATCAGCACTAACCAGAAATGCAGCTAATTCAAACAGATCTAACAAAGCCAGAGCTCAAGAAACGACGTATTCGAAAACAAAAAAGAGCTTAACAAGCCATGGTCATATCTTAAACAAGGAAATTGAGGCCCATATATAACAAGCACTATGATAATTGGTGAGAACACCTAAAATTCAGGTAGAACAGTGTTGAATCTCTAACTACGAAAAGCAATAAGCAACACACAAGCCACAAAAGCGTAGGAAGAAGTCATATGAACATCTAAACTAACCAGTGAAGTGATAAAAAAATCTCACTACAATCCGAAAACAGTGCACCAAATCAAACTAGGCAACAGGTGAAACTCATCAATCAGAAGCAAAAGGAGCAGGAAATCAACAGATGTATTTCCCCCAAAATCTTCCAAACCATGTTGGACTCAAAAGGCAAACACCCAAATCCTAAAAATAGACGAAATTCACCAACAAAGTCATAAATTGAATTTCACCGAATACCAATAAAGCTACCATCTTTAAAGAAAAACAGCACCACATACATATCCTAAAAAGATATCAAAATATCAACTTCAACAAAAGAATCACGAAAATGGAAAGTTGGAAAGAAATAAAGCAAAAGGGATAGAGATACATCAGTTAGTAATGATCTCGGCTCTTGCCTTTAATCTCCAAAGTGAAATCGATTTTTTCTGCAGAATCTGAGGATAAAACACAAAGATGAAAAAAAGACCCTTTTGGGAAACGGTGCGCAGGCGTGGTAGAGTGGAATAAGGAGAGGAGATTACGGGATTGAAGCCTGTCGGAAAATTCTGTGTCGTTGGAATATATAAGTTGAATTGGAAGAATTTAGTGTTAAGTTTATTGATTAATTAGAAGTGAATTGGGGTGGGGGATTGAATAGTGAGGCGATAAGGAAGCGTGAGCCAATGAAAAGAGATTTGAGTGGGACGCACAGTTGGACGACGGACACCGGAGCGTGGGAAGCACGTGCAGCTGCAGTTCCATAATGTTGAAAAAATTTGTACTGTACTGCCTTTTTCCTTGTCGGTATAATCCTACGTTTACGGATGCCGACTATTCATATTTCGGCACTGCCTAGCCGGGGGATGGCTACGGGCGCCCGAGAGCACGGGCTAGGTCGTGGGTCCCAAGGGCTGGGAAAAAATATCGAAAAAATGATATATCGCTCGTATCGTATTGAAAAATATCGAAAATTTATCGAATTTTCGATATATCGTAATTTTCGATACGATACGATACCGTATCGTAAGTTTTCTATACGATAACGATATGAATTTTCTTATATCGCGATATATCGTTTATATCGAATATACGATATATATCGATATTTTCGACATATCGTTTTATATCGAATATATGATATATATCGTATATATCGAAACATATTGAAATTCAATACATATTAAAATTTAAAATTATAAATATATATAAATCCATTTCATTGTACTTGGTTGTGTTGTATTTTGATTATGGAGATAAGAACACTATTAATTTTATTGTGTTGAAGTTTTATTAATTTTTGTGTGAATTTTAAGTTTTGAAATTATAATTTTCGATATACATGTATTCGATACGATATCGATATTTCGATATATCGTACCGAAATTCGATATATCGAAATATCGATACGATAACGATATTGATATTATCCATATCGAAAGTTCGATATATTGAAATTCGATATATCGAAACGTTCGATACGATAACGATATGAAATTCTTTCATATCGATATTTTCGATACGATATACGATACAACGTTTTCGATACGATATCTCGTATCGACCCACCCCTCCCACGCTCGGCGGCCAAAATTTTATTTTTTTTAATTCTATTCTTTATATACAACTTATTTCACTTTATTTTTTTAATATTCGATAAATATCAATAATTAAAATGAAATGAATTGAAAGGCTTTATGGGAAGGTTATTGAGAGGGAAGTGGGAAGCATAATTTGTGGCTGACCGTGGGAAGGGCGTTGCTATTGCTAATGCTCTAATGATTATGATATATAGGAGTATTATGGTTCGTGCTTAAACTTAAAAGGAGCTATTATCTTGACTCGGAGAATTCCATAGCTCGGCCTCAAATGAAATCGTTATATAAAACTCTCAAACTATGCCTATGGAAATTTGAAGCTGAGACTTTAAATTCAATTTGAAGACTAGCTGAGCTATTTGTGTGGGAAGGTGGTGGCACAAATGAGTATTATGGTTTGTGTTAGTTATGTACAATTTTAGTGGGTGAATTTATTTAAAAATCTATCTTATCTTTAATTAATCTTTGGTACAATAGATAGAATAATATGTTAAGTTTTATATGGATTAAAATAACTTTAACAATATACATATTTAAATAGAGTGAGAAAGATGTAGAACGATATTGTATTTTCATCTTACGATTTTGGTTTGAACTTTCAAAGCTGCAAGATGAAATTCTTCAGGTCACAAAAATATCATGCTTCGTTCACTAAGATTAACATGTGTATCAAACAAAAGGTAAAAGTCATATAAAAGCTCTTAACTTGCTATAGTATACCTACCAAACGTTTCTTATGTATGCAAAGTTGATCGAGTTAGGATTTTTGAATCGTGCGCAGCTCTGACGTGCATAGTCAGATTTCTACAATTTTCGTGCCAATATTTTTTAATATGAAAAATTAACTGGTTATGCATTTTCAAATTTTAATTCGATATTAAATTATAGACTAATAGTTCCCAACTAAAACCAAAAATCATTAAATATGTTGTTGGACCAATTACAGTTATATTTCACTTGGAAATATAATGGTTCATTTCAAACCAAAATCAAATATTCTTTAATTAATGACACTCATGCCACTTCTTTCTCATTCTAATCTCCCAAATAAATATTGTCACCTTCTCAAATTAAAAATAGGGCTATTATTATTCATATAATTTTAAAATGAGAGACTACCCCATGCATCTCACGGGAGGCGCACTAATATAGCTAAAATAGATAGAAGACTGATATTTTTCTTAATTTAACTCATTTATAAAATTTATTGTGAAATTATTAAAGACTCCTGTGTTAATGGCTTAATGCGACACACTCACCGACGGTCACCCCATTTAGACATCAACAGTATTAGGCTATCCACAATGGGGCGCCCTAAAGCCCGCCCTATACACCGACACTTCAACATTTTATCCTTCTGGCCTTCCACCTGCAGTGGGGGCTCCCTAAGGCGGGCGCCCTAAGTGAATCGGGTTACTAGAACTTGAGTATCCACCGGAATCTATTTTAAAGCGTAATTTGAGAGTTGAAAACTGAATCGAAAAGTTACAAATGAAAAGTGAAGCCAGGGTATATATATAACAAAATTTTCGAATAAAAAAAAAAAACTAAAACGCGTTGCATCGTCCGCGTCGCCCACAGTGGGCTGACGATGGCGCGGACGATGCCCTATCGTCCGCGCTTCGTCCGTGGACTAAGCGTCGGGCGCGGACGACACATCATCCGTCGTCCGCCCGATGCCCTTAATAATTATTGATTTGTCCATTACATATTAGTACAATATATATTCTTCACAAATAATTTCAAAAAAATTGTGAAAAAAATTATACTGCTTTTTTTAAGCACCCAACTCTCAATCAATGCAACTGCTCACAAGTCTCAATCTTATAAAACTTTTGATCATGCTATTTTATACTATTTAAATCCAAATATAGACGACAAATTATAACTATCTTTTTCGTTAGTATTTATTTGCCTTTTTCTTTTCGAAATCGATTGTCCATTTGAAGCTTACAGAGAAGGGATCCTCTGCTGTGTTTAAAAACACAGCAGACCCTACGGTGCATAAAACGCAGCAGAAAACTAATGAAACGCCGCTTCAAACTTTTTCCCTACTTTTTAATACTAATTGACATGTTAATATTTTATTATCATCACCGAGCTATTAGGGGATTTAATCCTAGAAAGAAGTAACCATTTAATTAGTTACTTACAATTTATTTATTCACTAACGAAACATACTCCATCAAATTATTTTGTTTCTATGTCATATGTTATGGAGTTTTCTCTCTAAGTCCTACAATAGGATATCGATTTGATTTGGTTTGGGCACAGATTTTAAGAATGGTAAAGAAAAGCGTTTAATAAGTTAGTAGAATATTGAATAAGCATGGCACGGAGTATATATTAGTTTTATAATAAAGTGAGCGTGTAATAAGTTGGTAAATGTGGTACCTACTTTTCATTTATGGTAAAAGTGAAATATGATTTTTATCGTGGGACGGGCGAAAATGGAAAAATAGGAATCTTATTGCGGGACGGAGGGAGTACTTTTTAATTTGAACACTCAATAGTGGTGTACTAGTCTCTCCGTCTCAATTAAGTTGAATCATATCCCTTTTTTAGATGTCCTAATTAAATCGAGTGATTTTCTTTTTTTTTGAAAAAAAAAATAAAAAAAATCATTCACCCTGACTTTATTACTGTATCCTACTTTTCAATACCTTTATTAAATTCATGTGCTCAAAAGTTGACTCGACTTAATTAGAACGGAGGGAACATAAAATTCGAGATAACTTACAATATTTGAAATTTCTTCTTTTTGTTTAAACACAATTTATTCATTCAATACAAAAAGTTACTACTTTAGTATAACAGTAGTGATTTTCAATTGAATAAATTATAATTCATCCGTCCCACAATAATTATCACTCTTTTTCATTTCGGTTCGTTCCACAATAATTGTCACACTTCATTTTACCATAAATGGTAAGTATGTCTCATATTCCACTAACTCACTCCACTCACATTTTATTACAAAATTAATATAAAAAAACGGATCCATTAACTTTTTAAATAATTTTTCTTTATATTTCTTAAAACTCATATCCATAATAAGAGAGACAATTATTGTGGGACGGACGGATGGAGTAGTAACTAATTAAATGGTTACTTCTTTCTAGGATTAAATCCTGTCACAGCCCGATGATGATAATAAAATAACGTACTATATCAATTAGTATTAAAAAGTAGGGAAAGTTTGAAGCGGCGTTTCATTAGTTTCCAGCTGCGTTTTATGCACCGTAGGGCCTGCTGTGTTTTGCTGCAACAATCATTTCTTGGAGGAAAAAAATTAAAGTATTATTTTAAAATACTGGAAAGCTGAAGGTCCTCATAATTTTATTGAAAGAAAGTACATTGAATTTGAAGTTATATCAGAAATTGCACTTTTATACAAAATTATGCAGCTACAATAGATCGCTTTTTGGAGTCATTTTGAAATTAAAGATAAATTGTACTTTCAAGTAAAGATAAAAGAATAAACCTAATTACCTGGAAAGTTGCACACTAAAAGAAATTATGTAAATCCTATTGGAATAGTGGTGGTAGTTAATCGTGCTTCTATTCCCTATGTATAATAAGTAACAAAAGATTATGATTACTATTGGAATATATTTGGATGAATGTGATGATGTAACTATCTATTTTCCAAAAATCATGATGCTCAAATAAGTAAGTTATACTCCCTCTAGCCAAGAGTAAGATTTAGTTATGATACGGATTTTAAGAAATTGGGGGAGTGTGCAATAAATGAAGTGAGTTAGGTCATCCACTACGTTGTCTCTATATCGTCCATTAACTGTCCCTTAAACTACTATTTGATGGTCACACTGTACTTTTTTACTCCATCCCTTAACTAAGGGACGGAACCTGCAACCCTTCGTCCCTTAACTGTCCCTTAAATTACTATCCATTCAATTTCATTTTTTATTTTTATTTCCAACCCAATTCAATTAAAACAAACACACTTCATTAAAAAACACACAACATAAAAAAATTACAACTTAAAATTAAAAAAAAACACAATTAAAATCCTAAAAAATAAAACGTTGCATAATTTAAAATAGAAATTTAAAGAAAATAAAAAACTACTCCGCCGGCGAATCATCCCCCCCGAAGGCGGTGGAGATGCAATAGGAGGCTCCACCGCCGGAGTTGTACATGGTCTCCCAATCGCCGAACGCGTTGAGATCCCACCCGCCGGAGCCTCCACCGCCGGAGTTGCCGTCGCCGGACATTTTGTGATGAAATGTTAGATGAAAATTGGAGAGGAAATTGAGATGATTTAGGAAGAATAGATGTGTAGTTGTGTGTGAAATGAGGATGAATTAGGAGTATTTATAGAGTAAAAAAATTAATTAAAAAAAAGAAAAAACGGATATAAATGGTAATATTATCGTTTACAAATTTTTAATTTTTTTTTTTAATTCGAATTTTTTTAAAAAAAAGATTTATTGCGTCAGCGCGTGACGATGCCCACTCGCGGGCCGGTGAGTGGGCGTCACGCATGGCGCAGGGGCGCGCCACGTCGCCTTGGCGCGTGGCGAGACAGTCCGTCTCTTGTCTCGCAGGGACGGGTCGCAGGACGTGATCGTGACGGGCGCGGGACGGGCAGGTGTGCCGCAACGCGTCGCGCGAGCGTTCCGTCTCTCCGCGACGGAACGCGGGACGGTGGCGCGCCGCGTAGTGGATGGCCTTAGTGGTTGTTGGAGTGTGTAATAATTGAAGTGAGGTAGTGGAAAGTGAGACCGTTTTGACTTTAAGTGTAAATTTGATGAATAATGAGGTTAAATTTTATGTCTAAATATGGTAGATTCTATATATGATTCTTAAATTGGGACGGACTTAATCGGCAAAATGTGACTCTTAAACTGGGACGGATGGAGTAATTCCCAATATTAAAAATACACTTGTCCCTATGTCTTGCTAACCCCTGTTGTAAAGTGCACGCATGGCTTCCATATTTCTATAAAGTTTGATACTATTGTCAGAAAATTCCTACTTTTTAATGCCAAATATCCCACTAACTCCCTAAATTAAGAACCTTTAAAAATTTATGTAAATCATAATAATGGGGTTTTATAACGACCTTTTTGGTCCCAATCAACATCCTTTTTAGCCGGATCATATTTTGTACAAATTTCAAATATTATTGCGATGTCACCAAGTACAACTTAATCCTATTTTTTCTACAAAGATGAACTTTTAATTTTTTTTATTTGTCAACTGTGACTTTGAATTTTGATACATATTTCATTTTCTATGATGGGCGTAGAATGTTCTCGGTTTGTTTCCCTTTTCCCTTTTTATAATATTGAAACTTAGTAAACTTATTCACAAATTCATTGTCAAGTAAAGTTAGTGATATTTAATGAATATATATAAAATGTAATTATTGGTTGTTACTTGTTGCTAACAAATAATTTCCCATTTCAGTCTGTAAATTAGGTTAATAGAGAAAAACCGGTTTATTTCCACTATCCGGTTCACTGCCAATTTCAGTTTACTTTTATACCCTTAGCTATTATTCTGAGCAAATTGCCGCCTCTAACTTTTCTTCCCTCTAATTTTAATATACTTTCATCTTTTCCCTCTCATTCATTTTCTTGTTATAGAGTTCGCGCCTCTTGTAAGAATTGAGTTGCACATCAAATATAGCAATTAAATGTTGAGCAGGATACATTTTAATATTTTTAAACTTTATTGGGATAGAAATGACGTATATATTATATTCGAAGAGTTCATGTAATGATTTCATATTTGTTCGAAAAATTCGTGTATGACATAATACCTAGTGATTTTAAATTCTAAGCTATTAAATGTATATATTCTGAACTATATTATGATAAAATATAAATGAATCTAAGTTTTTTTAAAATTTATATAATATTATATTAATTTAACTTTTAGAGCAGTTAAAGCTTCTAAATTAAAATATATTACTCATTTCGTTCCAATATAGTTCAGTCGTTTTTTTTTTGCTCTCGATTTGAAAAAATACTACTACTAAATAAATAGTTAAAGTGAAGAAATGGTAAAGTAAGAAAGAAAATAACGTAGATAATATTCATCTACGTATTATTCTCTCACATACTTTACTGTATCTTCACTTTAACATCATTTTAAACAAATGAAAAAAAAACGACTCAATTATCTTTAGACGGATGAAGTATTAAATTATAAACTGAAATGTTATATTTTACTTTACAGTATTAAATTTGTTGAGTCAAAACTGAAAATAAGATTAGAGATAGTTAATCGAATAATATCTTAAATTCTTATTGGTATGCAAATTAAGAGGGGTTCGTTCCTAATAAGTAATAACAAATCCTAATGATGTTTGTTTGAATAACTTTTTAATGTGCTTAAGTCTAATATCATAAATTAGATAGATTATTAAGATGTAATTGTTATTACTGGTAACTTGCGCGTGGTTAAGTTGAATTGTTTAATTGACATGTCATTGTATTTCTTAGATAACATTTGAACAGTGTTAAATTGAATTGTTTAATTAATCATAATTTCCAACTTAGATTTTGAATGTTATTTATAGTACTAAATTTAAAAGTAAACTCAAGGCTCAAATGAATATTATATCCATTTGAATGTATATGAGTTAAATCATAACCATTATATCTCAATATTTTAAGTGGATTTCAGATTAATTGAACTAAGAATAATCTAAACTAAATTGAATTGTTAAATTGAATCTAAATTCAACTTAATTGTTCAATTAAATTTTAGTTATATTGAATTTAATTACACTCGTTGTTTAATTGAGTCCAATATTCAATAAATAGTTCAATTCAAATTAAATATCAGAATCCTTCGGTTGGATCTATGATAATTTGAATATAAAATGAATATAGATATAACTGAATTATTTAATAGATATAAAATTCAACTTAATTGTCAAACCGAATCTAGTAACTAATCAACTTATTTATTTAATTAAATTTAAAATTAAATTTAATTATTCCTGTTGAAACCAATATTCATTTGAGTAGTTAAACTGAATCAACTATCAAAATATTCCCAATCATTCGATTGGATCTAAAATCAATTGAATTTAAAATGAATACAAGTTTGACTGGATTGTTAAATCAAATTAAATTGTTCAAATGAATATAAGATTAACTGAAAGCATAAATTCTCGTTTGGATCTAATTAAAATTCAATTAAACTGTTCAATTATGATTCAGTTTAATATAAGAACAATTGAAATCTCGGATGATTCAATTGAATATAAGTATCAATCAAACTGTTAAATTTAATCATTTTTTTTTAAATTCTTGATAATAATTAAGATCCTAAATTTAGTACCTAAATTAAATTGTAAGACTCAATTTCCTTTATGCGAATCAAGATAAAGGCGTTGTCTATTTTGATTCAATTTTCAATGTTTTGCAATTAAATTGGGTAGTAATTAATGTTGGTTTGAGTTCAAAAGTTAAATACGCGTTCTCTCTCTTTGACAAACTAAAATGGAGGGAGTTCTAAAATAGAAAATAAAGAAAAGGCTATATAAGTAATTTCAACTTATCCACTAACTATAATTAATATTTTATCTATTAATTGACATACAAAATTTACTAATTTATCCCTGTGTGGTTGCCCACATTATGACTGTTTAGCATCACCCTTTCATTTTCTATGATGGGCGTAGAATGTTCTCGGTTTGTTTCCCCTTTCCCTTTTTATAATATTGAAACTTAGTAAACTTATTCACAAAATTCATTGTCAAGTAAAGTTAGTGATATTTAATGAATATATATAAAATGTAATTATTGGTTGTTACTTGTTGCTGACAAATAATTTCCCATTTCAGTCTGTATAATAGTATACTTTTAGATGAGCATTAGTATTATCTTGGGTTAATTAATTATTAAATTTTGAAGACATAATCTCATAATTGAATCACAAATTGATTGTCTTTCTGTCTTATCTGCCCACAAAAGCCACAACGGTCACTTTGTCGAAGAAAATAATTTGAGTGATTAGTGGCCAATCTTTGTTTAAACTATCCTAAATTATTTAAATATAGTCAGCAAATTTTGACTCGTCGACTTCGTGGCTACTATGCCCAAACATCAAATTTTTTATATGAATTAAAGAAACCAGCATTTTCTAGAAACAATATGTATATAAAATCTTGTAAGGATAAAAATCATTGACTTTTCTAGTTGAAGGTGTCTTTCCCAACCACACATTTTTACTTTCATAGTTTCATTATAGTTATTGTTCAAATGAGTCATTTGCCTCAAATAAGAAAAAGTTTACTCAAATTTATAGGTTTCACACACCTTTTAATTGAAACGAGCAATTACATTTGACATTTTGCAATTGATACGCCCCCCATTTTCAACAATGAAACAATATTTGTTTGATTAAATCAGACTGAACTTGACGAAAGATTTGAAATGCTTGAGTTGAAAAATATAAAATAAAATAATTAAAAGATTGTGTTACGATTGCAATGACACAATATGTTTGGTTATTGAATATTGAGGTTGAGGTACACAGTATATCAATATAAAAATTTGATTTGTTGTTAAAAAAAATTGAGCATCTTTATTTTTTTTTGGGTAAAGAATCGAGCATCTTTATTAGTGACTAGTATTAGACTTAAACCTTAGATTTTTATAGAATTTTGAAAATACTAATGGATACATAAACTAATGGAAATTTTATTTTATTTTTGTCACTATGCACATGCTTATAGTAAGTTATAGGAGTAATACTTTTAATTTGATCGAGCTTGTAACTGGGGAACCAGAAGAATCCCTTAATTTCATGTTAGATTTAAAAGTAGTATGAGAAACATAAATAGTAGTAAATGCAAGAGAAAGATACATTACATGTCGGATCTGGGGTGGGAGGGGTCGATCGACTGCCTCTTCCATGCGACTAATTTTCTATTATCTGGATATAAAATTTTTATGTTTGCTTTTTTCTTTGTCTTTGACCTTGCCCCGAACATATCTGGTCTATCCAGTAACTTTAAAAATAGTCAGTTACTATATAATAACTTTTACATTTTTCTCAATTAATCCATATAAAAAATATAATAATATTGTATTTATGAATGTATCAACATAATGCGTACATATATAAAAATTAAAGACATAATTAACTAGATATATTAAAAGATGTTGCTTAAATTGTCGAATGTTTTGTTTAAATGATTTTTGCCAAAATCATATTCCCAACGTCCCATAAAAATGAGAATTCTTTCCGTTTTCGTCAGTCCCATAAAAATAACACACTTCTATTTTGGTAACCCATTTCCCCCAATGAGATGGCTTCTTTCTCCAATAACAATACTACTTTAATTACTTTTTTTCTACCTTTCTCTTACTTACCAATTTTAAAACTCGTCGTCCGAAAATTTGCTATTTTTATGGGACGGATGGAGTACATAATTTCACCTAAATCATAGACTATGAGACAATTAAGAAAAATGTCAAAGTTATGATATAATTGGTCATCTTTGAAAGTTGTGTGATAAACTAGAATTTGACCAAAGTTCATAATTTTTTTGACAATTTGCCTTAAAAATGATTAAAGTATTGTTAGTGGAAATAAGTCACACTTTATTAAAGAATTTTTTTTTCTAAATTAGAAAATGCACAGTTTTAAGAGACATTATAAATTAGAAATAGTTCATACATCAGTATTTTTAAGAGATAGAAGAAAATAATATTCCCTCTTCCATGAAAAATAGATCATGTTTGCCATTTTTGGTTGTCCACAAAAAATAGACCAAGTTTGAAAAAGGACCCCACATTTGCTACTTAACGCAATTAAACACTACTAATAATATGGACTCCATATTCTACTAACACTATTTCTTTCCTATTCTTTTCCCTTCTCTTTTACTTTACCAATTTCACATTAAATCCTGCATCATTCACAATGTGGTCAATTTTAAGTGCACATAGTTGAGTATTATTTATGGACTTTAAATATAGTCCACAACCATCATTCATTTTCTTAATAATTTATGGATCCATATTTTTCTTCTTACGGGGTATTTGTTATGTATTCTGATTCAATTATATCTAGTTAATCAAAATAAAAACCGTAATTAAAATTTAAATGTAATTACAAAAATAATAAATAATTCAACAATTATAATTGAAGAAAATTATTGAAAATTTCAAAAACAAAATAAACAAAAAATGAAATAATAAAGAAAAATAAAATATAGATAAAATGAGCTCTCAACCGATTGAGCTAATTAAAAAAAACGATAAGTAATAAACAAAATAAGCAAAATAACTTTTGGGAGCGGAGTTGATAAGGGGAGGGTGGGGTGCTTGCAACGTTTTCCGATATCATTTTGCCCTTGAGCAAAACATATCTTCTGCGTGCGTTGCAGATGCTTTAATATATTTCAAAATTTATGTTTAATAAAAGTGATTTGATTTTAGAAAATGATAAAAAAATTAATAATAAATAACACTAATTTTAATTGATGAATAAGATAAAACAATGAAATAATTTGATAGATGGCAGGGGTATATCTATTTCATTACGTGTATTTTAAAAAAAGATAATAAATAATTAAAATGGAAAAAAGTAAAATAAAAAGAGAGAATAATATAATAAATAGTTTCTTTTATATTATTCAATTTTTTTACTTTATTTTATTTCTGCAAAATAATTGAAAAAAATAATTACTTGGGTTGGGATGGAGGAGGAAGTATATAGATTTTTTTCACAAATTTCAATTTTATGTATCAAGTTGATTTTATTAATAAACTTTAATATTTTTTGAAAGTAGTAATTATTAGTAGTAGTATATAGATTTTTTTCACAAATTTCAATTTTATGTATCAAGTTGATTTTATTAATAAACTTTAATATTTTTTGAAAGTAGTAATTATTAGTAGTAGTTATTTTATCCTATGACAGTATCATTTTTGAATATCCTATTATCCGAAGAAGAAAATACATTTCATTTATCCTATGCATGAACATGTCATCTTCATCCTAGCTCATCGAATTTAATAGGGTTTAGTTTATCCTGATTCAATGTCGATGCCGGAAAACTCTTCAAATTCCGACTCAGAATCGGAAATCGAGAACATTCCAGCTCACGATTCGAGTTTCTCTCCCGATTCCCTGGCTACCGCTAATCCGTCGACTCCTCCTCTCGTCTGCCTCTTCAGATTCGCCGGTGACTCCGCCGCCGGTGCTGTAATGGGCTCCATTTTTGGTTACGGTACTCAATTACTCATCTTTTCCATCGAGTTGCCTTATTCCTACACATTAGATAGCACAATTGCGTTTGTTGAGAGTGTGTGATGCTGCTCTGACTGCGATTTCGAAGCGACCATGACATTTAACATTCAATACAGAATTGACTTTTGTGGGATCAATTGACAGTATTCTACTGATTTTCAATTTCTATTGGCTTTGTTATATGTGATGATCATATATATGTATGTTAAGGACCGTCCTCCTTAACGTCGATTTCCACACAAAATCAAGAAACGAGATGTCGTCGTTGTCGAGCGCCCAACGTTGGGTCGTGACTTGGACGGCAAAAAGGGGCGGTTGAGCGCGAGATCAGCCTCGTCGGCAACCTTAGGAGATGTTTCTTGTTTGCTACTCAATTGAGCCAAAAGAATGATAATTTCATATATTGATTGAATGAATAAAAAAGATAACAGTCTATCCTATTTATAATGCTACTGACTTAATGAACAAGAAAACAAAGATATAGAAAAAGATATGCCAAATCCCTATAATATCTAAACTAAATAATAATAATAATAATAATAATAATAATAATAGACTCGTATCAACTCCCCCACGGTTAAAATCCACCTTGTCCTTAAGGTGGGAACCATGAACCAAAGACGAGAGTTGAAAGCAAAAGCTTGGCGAGGTGTCTCCTCCTGGATCAAACACATATCGAACAGCTGAATGTCTCCCTTTATCACCTCCAAGAATGCTCAAATATGGCGTGTCATTGCACGGAGGGATGAATCGTGTATCGACGTCGAGTGATGTCGAACGATGATCAATACTTGGGACATTGCCATCAAAGAAACCCACGTAGAAATAGGCAGTTATCCTTACACCAGTGCAAACACTTCCTCTCTTAAACTAACAATTCGTAACCTCCGTCGATGACATTTGAGCAACATTGAACGATGCGGTTATCTTCTTCACTTCACCAATAGAACCATCCTTCTCTTTATCTTCTAGCAATGTCTCCTCATTTTCACCAATCTTCTCATCATATACCCCAACGAGCATTTGCGGTGACTCATTGTCGTTCTTGACAATCCCTTTGTTCTTGATGAACTCTCCAGGGGACTCGTTGTTTGGAAGATCAAGAGGAGCGCCATCATTGTGAACATCGGTAATGTCATTGGGAACATCATCACCGAATACTATCGTGGGAGTATTATCAGTTTTCCCTTCGGCTAAATTCTCATCTTGAATGTTCTCCTCAAACTCATCCCCATCATCTGCATAACAGAGAATGCGTTGTTTACACACATGTCCCATCACCCATTTCTCGGGACAGTGCCAGCAGAGACCCAACCTGGACCGTTCTGACTTCTCCGCCTGGGAGACCCGTATTAGCGGCAGGCGTGGCTGCTCCGGAGTTTGACTGGTCACACATGCGGGCTGACTGTACAGGTCCCGCGTTGGCTTTTCGGTGAAGTAGCGGGGCTGGTGGGAGGCCGGCTGGACTCGCGCTCTTACCTCCTCCCGAGGGCGAGGTCGGTCCCAGCACGTCTCCGAGCGTCGGGCCCGGTTAACGGTCGGGTAGCCGCGGTCCTGCTGTTGCGCTGGTGGGTCCCAGCACGTTGGGCGGTGTCGCTGCGTTGCAGTTGTCGGGTAGCGATCATACCCTAATTGGGTCTGATGATCTCCGCGATCAGATAGGTGGCCACCCCCCTCGACGTAGCCACCGCGGTGTCGGGGCCAAGCGTCTTGCGCGCGATCGCGACACCCGATGGCCTGGTATCTCGGCCGTGGGCGACGATCAGGTGGATCCAAGTGGTGTGAGACGTAGGGTGATTCTGGATCAGGCCACGACGGCGGGCGGAGTACTTCCACCCGGCTGCTCAGAGGGTCCCAACTGGTTACACGGCGAGGTTGGGCCGGCTGGTAGGGACGGAATGGCTGTGTGGCCTGAGGGAAGTCGTATTGACGACGACGATAGCCGGCGTAGTCGTATGACATGTTGACGGACTAAATCGTGGTTGCGGTAGAAATGGTGGTGATTTATTTGGGGATATGGATGAACGCAGACGGAGGATGCTGAGCTCTGGATGAAAGCACCAGTTGTTAAGGACCGTCCTCCTTAACGTCGATTTCCACACAAAATCAAGAAACGAGATGTCGTCGTTGTCGAGCGCCCAACGTTGGGTCGTGACTTGGACGGCAAAAAGGGGCGGTTGAGCGCGAGATCAGCCTCGTCGGCAACCTTAGGAGATGTTTCTTGTTTGCTACTCAATTGAGCCAAAAGAATGATAATTTCATATATTGATTGAATGAATAAAAAAGATAACAGTCTATCCTATTTATAATGCTACTGACTTAATGAACAAGAAAACAAAGATATAGAAAAAGATATGCAAATCCCTATAATATCTAAACTAAATAATAATAATAATAATAATAATAATAATAATAGACTCGTATCAATGTACCTCTAGATAGTGAATCCCTTACAATTTAGTCTTCATGTTGTAGGGGTCGGATTAATTAAGAAGAAGGGTTTAAAGGGATCATTTGCAGAAGCTGGATCTTCTGCCAAGGTGTGTATAATCTATTCATATGGATTATTCTTTGACATTGCGCGTGAAGATGGACTTTCTGATTCTTTCTTGTCATAGACATTTGCAGTTCTATCTGGAGTGCACGGTTTAGTTGCCTGCATTGTGAAGAGATTGCGAGGAAAAGATGATGGTAAGCCGGTTCGTTGTGTAGACATGTTGGTTGGCCAAGACTCAAAACTCCATGTGTTTATGTTAACATGATCTTTCTCTGCAGTCATAAATGCAGGGGTTGCTGGTTGTTGCACTGGCCTTGCACTAAGCTTCCCAGGTATTCTAACCGGGTTCAATATTTTATATTGCATCACGGCACTCCGCCTTCACATCCGTAACTGTCAAGAATAATTAAGATCCTTTTAGTCTGTGCTTACATACCATTGCTGTGTAAAAAAAATCCAATAGTTGAATGCACTTCCTTAGTTACCTATTCTCATGCCTGTATTTGTTTTCTTCAGTTCACCTTACACCTAATGTTTGTTGCTCTTAGTAAATATGAATTTCTGTTGTTGATCAATGTTTGTTCTTGCACATGAGAAGCATTTGTGAGTCGTTAACCCATTTTGCTGTTTATTTGTGCAGGTGCACCGCAAGCTCTACTTCAAAGCTGCCTCACATTTGGGGCCTTCTCATTCATAATCGAAGGTCTCAACAAGCAGCAAGCCGCCCTCGCTCAGCCATTTTCCACAAGGTTCAACCGGCAGCATGATGGTGTACTTCCTCCATTGGCATTACCCTTGCCAAATGAACTGAAGGAGTCATTTGCATCATTTTGCCGTTCCATAAGAAAATGAGAGAGGCAATGGAGAACTTTGTAAAGTTCTTGAACTTTGGAACTAAATTGTTCTTTGTAGCAGAGCTAAATCTAAGGCTTCCTTTTATTTTTGCGATTAATAAATCTACATATATACTATCCAATCTAAAGAAATTCAACAAACGGAATCTGATATGAAATTAAAATGCAATAGAAGAAGTAGATGCCTCGTCTCAAATAATAACAATCTTCTTTATTTCCAGCATCAAATAAATAGCCAATGAAGGCCTTATTTTAACAAAGCCGGTGCTATATATGCAAAGGCAAAGCGGGAACTTAGAGAGAAACACACATCAACATATGCAACTAGTCCTGTCTCTTAGCATCGCTTACGGGTTAGAAGGACCCGATAACTACTTCCTCCAGACAGCATATCTGTTACCACTAGTTGCTAGTGTCCATTCCTTTCCAGAAGGAGACCACGATCCATCTCCAATCTTCATGGCTATCTTATCCCCGATATTTGCAGCATAAAGATTTGGCCGTGCTTCTAGGATTGTTATTGGTGACCGACTGGTTATTCCTTGATTTCTCCTAATACCAATCTGCAAAGTTACGTGAGATTAGAATATGTCACAAAATGCTAGAACTGTGGAAATTAATGTTAAAAGGCGTACCAGCTTCACAATCTGGTCGTGGTATGAACTACCCCAGTCATAGAAATGATCGTAGAATACAGAAGGTATCCCTGGATGTGTGAGTATGTACACATAACCCTGTGTATTATTATACCAACTATTAAAACATAACAAGCTTTCCCAAAAAAAAAAATGAACTCAGTTTCAATATGGAGAAATGCTTGTGCCAATTTCCATGATGATAAGAAATCCAAAAATCATGCATAAGGAAGTAAACTCTATACAATCCCATATAGGTTTGTGCATTGTTCAAACAAATCGAGTATCGACACAAAAATCTAAGTAGCAATGATGTAGTTCTGTTATGTAGCGCTAGAAGTCACTGAAGGTAATATAAACATTAGAAAAATTGTGTTCGAATAATGATGTCCCAAGTAAAATCACTTAATTTATCAAAAGGAACTTCATAGGCAGGTCTAGTGACAATGTGACATGTCATCATTCCTTTTTTAAAATTGCTTTTGAACCAGTTATGAAGTTTATGGCAATTTATTAAATGCTTTGATTGATAGCAGATGTTAGCTAGAAGATGTTAAAAGGAAATATGAACTAGTATGAAAACGAATAACACTTGTATGGATAAAAGAAAGTAAACAAAAGATTATTATGGAAATAGATAAACTAATTCAGATAAATTATGAAGAGTACCTCCATAATATGATTCGATGGAAATGGCCAATGTGCCTGACAAACAACAATTGTCGCAGAGTAAGAAAAGTTGACTAATGATAATGTAATATCTGATTGAATGAAGGTGTGTGTGTGTTAATGCGATTACTTTGGCAAGGTTGAATCACTGTGAAGTTTGTGTTACAGCCAAATCGTCTATATCACTAAAGAAGGGAAATTTGAGGGAATCGTGTAGGTGAAGCTCCGGTAGATAGGTGTAAAACGAATATTGGCAGCTACATATTCAGGCAGAGATGTTTCTAGCAGAGCATCTCCTAAAAGTTTTCTTACAGCTTTCTCACACTCTCATTGGTAAGAACAATTATTACCTGAGTCGAACCAGTGTCATGATTATCTAGAAATGTGACAGCCCTTGAAGGCCACCATCCCATGACACCTGGAGGCTGCCCTTTAGGATCACGCAAGCGCCAGAGTTCTCCTTTAACAGCTTGCTAAAAGCAATACAATAACATATAATTTAGAAAGATGAAAGAACTCTGAAGTGATTAATTCAGTGTCTGTTGCACAGTGGAAACAGTTAAAATCATAATTTGGCTGCTAATGAGAAAGGAAAAAGAATCTTAAAGAATTTTAACAAGTAATAAATAAATTACCTGCAGAATCCCCTTTGTTGTGAAGTCAAATGCAGCTGATTGTTGTCCTGTGCTATCAATCCAGTTAATAATCCTTTGCCTGTGGCTATCTGCAAAAGAATTGAGGTAGAGAAAATGAAAAGGCCTTCGAGATCAACAAACAAGTATAACAATTACAAAAGAAATACTGATGAAAAAGTAGAAAGAAACTAACAACTGGCAAACTCCAACAATCAAACTTAATTTTCTAGAGAAAAAAGAGAAGGAAATGGAGCTCTGCATTAGCAAATTCACGAAAATGTAATACTCTAGAGAACTCATAAGTATTTATGAAGAACCTTATACCTTGATTATACTCCAAATATGTCCCTTTGTAGTTGCAAGAATCCCAATATTCCCCAACAGAAAAGATCGGCTTTGCACCCTCGATGTATTCTTTCACGTATTTTGGAGAATAACTAGACAGGTGAACAAACAGATGAATTGAAAAGGACTGGCATAATATATATGGTGTGAAGTTCTTGAAAACCTGAATGTAGTGCATACCCTCTAGCGAAATCGAAGCGAAAATCCTGGAACCCAACACTATTCCTTAACCATCGTAGCCAGTCTTTAATGTCTTTTCTTACAAAGTCTTGTGTATGATCAATATTTGGGACCCCGTTAAAGTTATCCCCTGTACTTTTGTTCCCCTAATGGTTGATCAATGCAGAGAATGTTAGTGTGTTAGAGAATTATCAATTATTAACATGAAATAACATAGACATCATCATACAATTCTATCACATTTAACCATAGTTTTCAGGTTAAAAAACTTTTGTAATTTCATACTAAGATATTAATGAATGTGTCTCGCCAACTTAAGGAATGGAGTATTTAGTTATCCAGCTGTCTTCAGGAATCTGCATACCGAGTATGCCCCACAGACCAACATTTCTCAAGTAATTGGATTAAGCACTATATATTAATAAGAAGTTGTTGCAATACTCAGATGGGTTATGGAAAATTCAACCTTACTTCAGAGTTCAGAGTAGAACTATTAAAGCTTGTTAGCTAAGCATTGTAATCACCTTTCCTCCAGTGCAGCAAGTAACAGCTCGTTCATCCCATGATAATGGGATTCCATCATAACGATTGTACATTCCATAATGCCCTTGTGGGTCCCAACTCGATGATTTATAACTATATCAGCCATTGCTCTTACTTTGTGTGTTTTCATCTTGTTCAGTAAAGCTTTGAGCAGGTTCTCAGAACCATATGAAGAGTTAAGGGAATAAAGGTTCTGGGGAAGATAACCTGGCAGTCAGTAGAAATTTTTTGGCATAATGAGTAATATAGCTTACTCAAATAGCATAAAACTAATCATCAATTTCCATATCAACCTTCTTGTGCAAATGAATGAGTTGGTGGTGGCAACCAAGCTGATGTAAAACCAGATTTTGCTATATCAGGAATCTTTTGCTCTAAGTTCCTCCACCAATCATGTTTATGAGACTCCCAATTAAAGGCCTGCAAAGCAAATAATCACCATATAGAGACTATCTGATTAAATTACCACTTTGTTTCGATTTTTAGGTATTTGAAAAACTAAATCAAGAGCCTGAGAGAAGAATAATCCCTGACTTAACATAAATACACTCTGCGTATAGCTGGGGATCCCTAGTTAAAGATAACCACAAAACATTAAATCACCAACAGAAGGGTGAGAAAACTGTGTACTTTCTTTTGATCAGAGTAGAGAATATGAAAACAACATCAAGGAGAACTAGCCAATAACACTCAATCCGTCAACGAAAATAGCGATCCCACCCAATAGTGCAATTCAACCAACGCGTAGCATTCACAATTCATTGCTAAATTGGAAAAGTAAGCAGCCACAAAAAAAAGGCAGAAACGAAACTCCATCTAGATGTAGTTGGGAAAAGAAGAGGGGCTTCCTTCATTCAAGTTATTGATTATTAAAGAGAGAAAGAAAAAAGTAAATAAAAGAAAAGATGAAGAACAACAAGTGTGAGAATAAAAAAAGTACAAAAATAAATGTTAATAAATGTTATTTGCTAGAAGTATTACTATCGACTTATTGTTATTGCAAATAAATCATGTCATAGGAATACCTATGTTGATAATATCATATCGAAAAGTAGTAATTAATAAAAAAGAAAGTCATGTTTGTAATATCAATACTACTACTCCTATATTACTTCTAATATTTTATACTAATAATTAAATAAATTAATTAATTAATATTCATTTATTTAATTATATACATCTCAGCCAAGAAAGAGCCCAATAACAAGTTATAAACATAAATAGGTGCAGGATACGAATATTAGGTTAGACTTTAGGAAGCAGAAGAAGAAGACGGTTGCTGCTCTGCATATTTCTTCACGTCGGAACCCTAATCCGGCGGAGCTGTCAGTCAATCATGGGTAATAACATTGTTTTACTTTCACTTTGAGAACATCCAATCGGTACAATTCGTCGGCGATTGATTTCGCGAAAAAATGCTCACCTTTCGCAGGTATCTCACGGGATTCGATGCACAAGAGGCGTGCAACTGGAGGAAAGAAGAAGGCGTGGAGGAAGAAGCGAAAGTAACGTTCTCTCCTTTCTCCTTGATTCAGTTTTTTTTTTATTGAATTTGATTATTGTTTTCTGAATTGCTTGAATTGAGTTACTCGTTGCAATTTTGCATAGATCGATTATTTAGGGCTGCGGTATTATTTGATGCTAATCTATTGATCGGAAATCATACTACTATTTTGAAAAAGACAGTTGACTATGCTATGCCTTGTGTTCTATTTTAGTTACTATAATCGTATATAGTGCTTATTAGGTATCTGCTCTAAAATTCTGAATATTTTAAAAATTAGTCTATATATGAACCATATGGACAGATAGATCTAGTGAGCTATGTTGTGTCAGTAGCTATAACCATGTGTGCTGCTAGGTATGAGCTCGGAAGGCAACCGGCCAACACAAAGTTGTCGAGCAACAAGACTGTGAGAAGGGTGAGAGTTCGGGGAGGCAATGTGAAGTGGCGTGCCTTGAGGTTGGATACTGGAAACTATTCTTGGGTAGTGAAGCTGTAACCAGAAAGACCCGTATTCTCGATGTGGTTTACAATGCATCAAACAATGAGCTGGTCAGAACACAAACTCTGGTCAAGGGTGCCATTGTCCAAGTTGATGCTGCACCATTCAAGCAGTGGTACCTACAGCACTATGGAGTTGAAATCGGCCGCAAGAAGAAGGCTGCTGCCAAGAAGGAAGGAGAGGTATATCTTTGCTATCTGCACAATATACAGCTTGCCTGACCTGTTATTTTTATTAATAGATTGGCTGATGTTTTTTGGAAATTATAATTAGCAGTATTAATCCTTTAGCTCTTTCCCGGTTTAGGAAATCACTGAGGCAGCTGCTGCTGAAGAGGTAAAGAAAAGCAACCATGTTCAGAGAAAACTAGAGAAACGTCAGCAGGACCGAAAGATCGACGCACATATTGAAGAACAATTTGGTGGTGGTCGTCTGTTGGCAGCAATTGCCTCTCGTCCTGGCCAGTGCGGCCGATGTGACGGGTACGTGTTTACACCTGAATTTTCTAGGCAATACATGTTTCATTACGACCTGCATTAAGGCAATAAGATTGTTCTATGACCGTTTCCAGTCCATGTTGTTCATTGTGCGGGTGATGTGTCTGCCGTGATTGGTTTCATGTCATTAGCATTATTTGTAGTCAAAGTGTATGATTTAAATGTGAATCTAGCAGGGTTTCTTTATTTGTTAACGTTTATGTTTCGAGCCACTTAATTATGTTGTGTTTCCTCTCTTCTTAACCAGTTTTTAGATTTTAATCTGCATTGCTTTTTAATGATTTATTTAAATGTTTTTTTTCTTCTTCTGGAAATAGGTATATTTTGGAGGGCAAGGAATTGGAATTTTACATGAAGAAACTTCAGAAGAAGAAAGGAAAGGGTGCAAGTAGTTAAATTTGAAGTGTCTTTGTCATTTCTTTTCCTTTATGTGAGGGAAACCGTATTAATTGGCTGAGGTTGTTAATTGTTATATATTGTTGCTTTCTTGGTATTCATGTTTTAGATCCTTTTTTTGGCTTGATTGTTACTATGTTTTTTGGTGCTGAGTTATGAATATTGTTGATTCTATTTCTTTAAATTAACTTGTAACCTGTCGATATTCTTTTTTGGTTACAGAAATTGCAAAGTTTAATTGCGAACTTCACTGCGGTTTATAGTACGTAACATTTAAAAGTGTATTAGAATCAACCAAAATATATAAATTGAAATGAATAATGTTTTCATAATTACAAGAAAAATTTCCTAAAATAAACTCAACTATTTTCCATGTTGGGGTTTGATTAGGAATCAATCCCTAATTAAAACTAATACAAATCGCCTATAAAGTGTAGTCTCCTATACAAGTTGCAGAAGCCAAAACGCATAGAATTATCATTAATCATGAGGATGAGGAGATTTCAAACTATACCTCGTGAATTGACAACACAAATTTTATGTCAAGTAGCAGCATCCTCAGCAGCCGATATCTCTAGCATTAAGTTAAGGTAAGTATGTCTTAATTTTCACGGTTTTATAACACTATATTGAGTATTTTTTATTTTATTTTTTATCTTGGCTATCTTGTATACATTTTATTGAATACGTACTGCAAGTTTACAACACTGCATAATACTATTTAAAGTTAAAATAGATTTAAAAAATACTAGCAAACACATGAAAATCTTCAATCAAGATGATCAACCGTTTCACTTGTTTCTCATTATACTATACTTTTACGTACTATCTTGACTCACTTTTACTTTTCTTATGAAAAACGACATTATTTAATTTGATTTATTTATTTATTTATTGGGAACACAGTTGTAAAGAATTAAGAGAAATTGCTGAAGATGAAGACGTCTACCGACATACAGGGCTCTAACATACCAGTGCTTCTCTGGACTTAGAATCATTACCATAACATGATGCTGAAAGTTTTATATGCATTCATATTCACTAATGTCTATTAATCATGATTTAAGCAAGTATATCATGCAAACATAATAAAAAACACTCTGAATTTTGAATATAGTACTTCAATTCCTATAGCTTACATTACTGAATTATGTTGAACTTACCTTTTAAACTCATATCTACTTTGTTGTCTACCATTTAGCCTGTTGAAATCAGAAGATCATAGATTAGTATACTATTCAATAAATTTCCATTCATGACATATTATGTATATTACTGCAAGAGTTCTGATTTGAAGCTTTATTTGTCCAGTTATGTTATACTAAACACTTTGATAATATGAGAATCATAGTTAAAGAAATTGAGCAGAAGTTGTTATGGCAATGAGTGTTAAACAATGCTCCAATTTTGAATGTAGTTGAATTCAATCATTCTATGCACTTGACTTACTTTAATTTTTTCCACTTAGAAGAATCCAGTTAAATCTATTAGACAAACTGTGTGTATTATAAAAAAGACTATAGCAATCTATCTGTGCAATCCATCCCTATCAATGTTTTTCATTAGCAAAATAGCCTCATCTTCCTGTAATTAACAATTGGACAAGGGATTAACATTATTTGAATCCTAGAATTTAAAGAAATATATAGAAACACCATTTAAGTCCAATATTAGTATTCACAATCCTTTTTTTTTCCTATTTAGAAACAGTGTAGAAGTTAATGAATGATCTTTTACAAGTTAAGTCTCTGAAATTAACAAACACACAGTTGATTCAGATAATTTCAATCACATACAACACTAACAAACATATAGAAACACAGTTTCTCTGTGTATATTTGATTGAATGAAATCAGTCAAAGACATGTATTCTAATAAAAACAAATCTGTATACTTTAGTATTTTGCATGTGTGAATCTCTTAACCTCATTGTTTAAACATTCAGTCAGGAAAGCATATCATGAATTAAGACTAATTTGAAGTCATTTTTGTAATATTTACTATTAGCACATCAGTAATTTTAAGCTGAATTTTGTAAGCCTATTTTGCAGGGTTGTGATTACTGATAATCATGATAAACTGAAAGGTCTTCTTGGTTTATGTGTAGTTCTAACCTTTAAATTTCCAGCATTCCCATTATCATATCTCTCAGTTTTTACTTATCTATTAATCTATAATTCTCATAACCTTCTTCTTTATCCTATGTATATATTTGTTTACATAGTTTAATGTCATCATGGTTTAGAAATAGTTCTATACCTCCTAAATCTTAGCTTTTCCATTTTCATTTATTTGTCATATTAGCCTATAATCTCTCTCTCTGGATACACATATCAAACGAATAAACAAAGAAGAAATTGAGAAAATCTGCAATAATCAGTAGTTTGCCATCTAAAACCTTCACAAATTCAAGTTCAGGTACTCATCTTCTTATTTCTGAGTTTTCTTTGCATCCTTCTGTTTCTCAAATGCCTTTATGTTGAGCTTTTAAACCTTGATCCTTCTATTGAAAAAGGCTCAAAATTCAACAATTGCATAAATATGTTTATGCATAAAAATATGACAAAAATATTGGCACAAGTACGATTTCACTCCATCTTTGAAGCTGTTTAGTAAAAATTTTAAGCATGCATAGAAGAAATTATAGTGTTATGTCTTCTATAAACATTGAGACTCATATAGAAATAAGCTGATAATTTAGATCTGGGAATGAATTAAAACTACCTCTTGGTGTTCAGGTCTCTCTAATCTTCTGGCCTTTCTTCCATCGGCTTCAATAGCGTCCGATTTCTTAATAATTGTTGCCTCATTCTTGCTTAGATTTAGTCTAATTTGTGAGAATCGTGTAGAAAAATGAATTTTCTCAGCTTTCTTAAAAAATGAATTGTTACCTTTTTATTGTTTGTGGGCTTTTTTCAATTAATAATTGGGCTATGATTTACTTTATTTGGGTTGTATTGTTTGAGATTTTAGTTTAATTCTTATTTGGGTTGTAGTGTTATATCTATTTGGCTACTTATTTTTGTTGTGGCATGTTTTTAGTTAATATTCTATAATAACAAAATAGTAGACGAGAACTAAATATTCAATTGTTTGCTCGGGATAAAGATTTACGGAGTTTATAATGTTGGATTCGTTTGGTCAAGGTTTTTTTTTGGAATTATTTAGAGTACATTTATAGTCTTATCGTATCTTAAGCGGATTTAAAATCTCAACATTGTTTTTGAATATTATAAAATGTGTCTACAAATTTTTGACATTTATGGAGTAGTGTAAATTGTTGTCTAAACCGTTGTATAGTTTTACTTGCATTATTATTTTGGTCGAAATTAGTCCATTTCTTAATTTTTGTTAATAATAAATCAAGTCCATTATAAATTTAATTATATATCAGTTATTTCGATTGTACTAACCATGTGTTTGCATTTATTATGCGAAGCTAATATAGATGTATTTGTTCAAAGTTCAATAGCTAATTAGGTGATTATGTTTTGGAGGGACAAGTGTTGGCTGACCATAATATTGGGCATAAAATTTTGATTCCTCGAATGTCTTTAATTCCTTCTGATCCAAGGTTGCCATTCAAATTTCAGCGACGACAATTTTCTGTGGTTGTGTCGTATGCAATGACCATTAACAAAAGTCAAGGTCAATCTTCGGCTCAAGTCGGGTTATTCTTACGAAAATCAGTCTTCAGTCATGGACAATTGTGTGTTGCTATATCTAGAGTTACGAGTCGTGCACATTTGAAGATTTTGGTTTGTAAACATGACGATGATGATAGTAGGGGTGATTCGACTGTTAATGTTGTTTACAAAGAAGTTTTCCAAAACTTATGAACTATCGGTGTGTTTTTATTTTCTTAAGATTTGGTCCCTACGTATGAATATTTGTTTTTTGTTGATCACATTTTATTGGTCCCTACATAATATACAATAATTAAATATGAGTATTATTATAAATATTTTAATAATTTGCCTAAAAATATACTCACTTACTTGAGTCATTTCTATTTTTTGCTAAAAACAAAACATCTAATCTCACACACTTTATTCTTTCTTTTACATTACTCTATCTTATTTCTCTTACTTTATGGGCTCATCTACTTTATTTAACTCATTAAACACAACTTTCTTAAATCCAGTGCCGTAAAGAAACGTCTCAAGTAACGTGGGACAGGGGGAGTAATAAATTGATAGTATTATTTTTTAAAATAGTTTAATAGATTGAATCTATAAAAATGGTTATTTCAATGGGTTTATTGGTCACTTTTCTTTGTGAAGTTGAACAATTTTTGGTAGAGTTATCGACAGTAAAATAGCTAGATTGGACTTGATAGTGTTGGTGGTGTCGATGTTTTTTGATGTATTTCGTGGATTAAAAAAAAATTCTTTGAATTATCAATTGCTATGTGCTTGGTAGAGGCAGTGATTATGTTTTAGGGTTTTCAGCTTTGATTTGTTTGACTTTTTTGTATAATGTAATTTTTTAAATATTTGTGTGAGGTAAATTCACAACTCATACAAAATGTTTTATCTTTATTCTTTCTCCACTCAACTCACAAAATAAAAATATTTATAATCTCTTTCCGAAATGCTTTATTTAGAGTGAGATGATACGATATACATTTCTTTTAGTATTACAAAGTGTATATAATGATATTATTTCTTATTTATGTTGAACTACTTTGAATTTGTAGTATTTAATAAGTAAAAATCATATGACCCATGAGTCGAGAAGGGAGAAGTATGAATCTGTTAGATTACCTTTTATACAATACAACTATTAGTTTGCTGTAATCGTTCTAAGTTTTGTTTTATTAATGAGAATGTACATTTTTGTTGATCAGAACTTATGAAATACTCCCTCCGTCCCAAGGAAGATGACTCATTCCTTGGGGCACATAACTTATGCAGTTTTATTTTGTGTGTCAGATAAAGAGAATAAAGTAAGAAAAGGTAATAAAGTAGAGATAAAGGGGATTCTGTTTTTAGTAAGGAGTCATTTTGGGTGGGACAAACTAAAAATGAAATTGGGTCGTCTTCGGTGAGATGGATGAAGTATTAATTTATTGAAATTGTAATTTGTTTGATGACTATTTTATATTCTTTTCATTTTAAATGTGAAAAACATTATACTCTACCCGTACCAACTAAGTTGAGTCGTATTCCTTTTTGTAATGTCCCAACTAAGTTGAGTCATTTCTTTTTTTGACAAAAAACAAAACATCCAATCTCTATTACTTTATTCCATCAACTACTCTACTATGTCTTTATCTTTCCTACTCTATTCCTCCCTCTTACTTTTCAACACAATTTCTTAATCTCCGTGCCCAAAATTTTTATCTCGACTTAGTTGGAATGGAGGGAGTATTAATTAGCATTTGTATTTTTTTATTTGTAAATACTTGAAATATAAACATATGTATATTTACTAAAGTGTTAATATATACTCCCTTCGTCCCACTCTAAATGACACTTTCTAAATATAGAAACATCACTCTTTCTACTTTCCCCCCTCTCTTATCTTATTCTCTACTTTTGCAAGATCGTGCTATACTTGCTCCCACGTTGTATGTTGTTGATGAGGTTAACAAGTTCTTGAGAAGATGCTTGATTTCTATGTTTTGTTAATCGAATTTATAATGAACTATTTACCTTTTCAAATAATTTAATTTATTTACTTTGGTATTTAGTATTTCTCAATCTCTTGTTTGTATATCTTATTCTATTTCTATTTTTCCCTCATGTCCTTTCGTTATAGTGGATTGTTAGATGTAGAAGTATGTTTTTTAAATCTTTATAATCTTATTAATACAAACTTTAAATAGTTTCTATTCTTAATTTGCAATAATTTTTACATTTTTTCTATATATTTTTTAATTTGGTTTAATTCTTTTTAATTATATTTTCTTGTTTTTTGAAAATTATTTGTCCCGTAGATAGCACGGGTGGTAGCACTAGTGGATATATAAAGACAAGATTGAGATGGTACCGTCGAAAATTGATATAGGAATTGGGACAAATGTGGATATCCAATCCTGTGCTCAAAGATCCGCCCATCTTTTGTAGCAAACTCCATCTTTGCTACCGAAAAACTAATAATTGGTCCGACGAAGATTAAGAAGGCGATTGTGAAGCTTGTGTTGCCGATAAACATGTTCAACTTATCTCTTCTAGTTGTTCTGTCTAGTTATTTTCTTTCTTTTTTTTTCAATTTCTTTGTTTTATTGTGCAAGGATTTGCTGAATTTCTCTTCTTATTGTACTATGATATTCCTCCAATCTCATTTCACATCCTTCATCCCAGTTTCCATTTTGTGGCTATTCAACTCAAATTTTATGTACTAAGACTTGATTGATTCATGATTGTTCAAAAATTTTTGTCGAAACCTGAAAGTTATACTACTATTGTAGTATTGTATGTGTATAATAAAGCAAATCTAAATGAAGAAATAGCATTGATTCACGTCGAATTTATCAGCAACTCAAAGCTTCGTCTTATATTCTACTAATATGAGGAGCCAGACAGGTTTTTAGAGTTGCAAATAAGGTTATGCTGCTAACCGAACAACATGCTCCAACCGGGAGAAGAAGAAATGCGCTTACATTCATAGCAACATGTGCAAACTTACATGACTGCTGTAAAAGGAATAAATGTGCTTACATCTACCAAATTTCAAAACAATCACTAAGCAGACATATATGTTTGGTGAAGCCCTCTGCATTGTTTATAAGATTCAAACACTATGAATAACAGCAGAACTTTATAACTTAATACTCGTAGTACTTAAGATGCTGTACTGATCCATGGGCTAGAACGATTTATTTTCGTGTAACTTCTTCAATCTCGCTCTAATGTAATCATTCCGGGCTTGGAGTCGAGCTTGTTGAGGAGCAGCATTAACATGAGAAAGGTGCAAACCATATCCAAATAACGAGCAACCAAAAAGGAAGAACGCTGTCGTAGCTGCGATCTTTTTAGGTGTAGCCTCAAAACATACCACCATCTCAAATCTTTCCTCCTTCAACTACTAAACATAGCAGAAAAATCAATCACCTTCCCACATTAATGCAATATGCAAGAAGAGGTTTTAATGCATATAACTAATAAGATTAGCTATTTGGCTTTACAGGACTCAGCTCAGCAGTTAAAGTGTCATAACAAGTAGAGGTTGTTCACAAATTAGGCACAAATAAATGTTGAATTAACTGATATATCTCTATATACATCGCTGTTCTTCATAGGAAGCTGAGCAAATAAGTTGTTGAGAAAGAGATGGAAATATCGACATATACTCCTACTTATTAGAACGCTTTATCTGTCAAATCCCAGACTATTAAAAATTAGGGTTCCTTTTGATTTTCGATTTCACCATTCAAATTAAATGCTTGAATTTTAGAATCAAATCAATGTCGATCGAGCGAAAAGTAAAGCAAGATAGGCATTTTATGAGTTTACCGATTAGAGATAACGGCGGCGGTGGCGTTCCGACAGGCGGCGGTGCAGATGAGATTAATTGAGAAGAAGAAGAAGAAGAAGGTAAATGAATTCCGTGAAACGAACATTTCAATGGGAAAATCGGGTTTATGGGGCACTTTACACTAAAGATTACGTAAATGTACCCATTTTGTTATCTATTCCAAAAATGGGAAAAACGCCAACCACATTGGCGTTTCTATTAGTAAAAACGCCAACCTCATTGGCGTTTATCTTCGCGTCGTATTGGAGGTGTATTTTCGCCAAATACAGCGGCGGGAAAAAACGCCAATGAAGTTGGCGTGTTTTAAGGTAAAACGCCAATGTAGTTGGCGTGTTTAATTAATAAAAACGCCACTGAGGTTGGCGTGTTATGCTTAAAAACGCCAATTTGAGCGGCGTGTTTCTGTTGAACCATATCCTTATCAGATCTCCCCCAACATCGCGACCCTAAACACTTTCCCTCCTCAAAACGCGAAAACCCTTCCCAAACGCATAAAAACCTTTCGCTCAGGTCGACCCGGTGGTGGATTTAAGCGTGGATATTTTGAATTTGGCTAATTCTTTCAACCATTAGTCCTTCTAATCGGTTAGTATATCAAATTTTAGACTCATTCTTCTAAACATTAGTCTTCCAATATTTGATTGATTGTTGTGATAATATATATTGTAGTGTAATTAATATAATAGTTTGACCAATTATTATGGGTACACTAATATTTTGATGGATTATTATGATAGTATATATTTTAATGGAAATATTTTGACCAATTGTTATGCTATTATATGTTATAGTATATTTTATGGATTGTTATGATAATACATATTGTAGTGTATTTAATAGAATTATTTTGTCAATTTTTTGGCTGACTCTACATAATGATGAATGTAAAAATAATACATATTTATTTGTGTTTTACATTATTGCAGATAGTATGACGTGGTGTGTCAATTTATATTGGGGTGGAAAGATAATTCCCGGAGCAGTTATTTCGTATGATCCTCCTTTTGCTAAAGGATTCATTATGTTGGATGAAACAATTTCGTACGATGACCTTGTGGAAAAAATTTGTGAAAGGATGGGGATAAGCATATATGAAAACAATATTCAAATAATATGGAAACGTACTATATGCTTTGGATCCGGAGTCACGTTTATAGGTGTTCAACTAGAAGAAGTATGCATGCAACTAATGTTTAGTGAGAGTATGGTTATTGGAGGTGTAATTGAATTATATGTTGAGTATTCGGCAATTACTCAACATCATAGTCATCATGTCATAAGTTATGATGCTGGTACGTCAACGAGAGCCCAAGAACCATATTTTGCTGCAACACAAGATTTTGATGTTGGTACGTCTACGAGAGCCGAAGAACCATATTCAGCTGCAACACAAGATTTTGAAGCTGGAGGCGTGCATTTAGGGGATCGTGACAATTGTGATGTGGTGGAGGACATAATAGGTCCTGATAAAGCCGACTTTCTTGATCCACAATCACCTTATAATTCTGAAGATTCCGACACGGTTAGTACAGACTCAGATGGTGATCCGTCGGATGATGAACAATTTGTTGCTTCAAGACCATCCATTCCACTTGGAGAAACAGCAGTTGGAGAAACATCAGTTGGTGGAAGGGCAGTTGGAGGAAGAGTAGTTCCACAGTTCCCACAGCCTGGAATCAACTACTTTCGCACCTTACCAGGTCCATATGATAGTTTTGATCCCAAAAACTTTGAGCGTGATGATCCCAGTGTGCATTATTGGAGTGAAAAGGATCCTACCAATGTCGGTTTGCATACTAAATTTAGAACGAAGTTGGAATTGAAGGCAGCTGTGACTCATTGGCATTTGGAAAAAATCCGACAATATACAGTTGTTGAAAGTAAAGGAAAGAGATGGCATGCAGTTTGTAAGTGGCCACAGGGAAATCCGAAAGATACGTCCTTACCTAAATGTTTGTGGGAGTGCCGAGCAACACTGAGGAAGCATGATGAACACTGGCAAATTAGAGTGTTCAGCACTGCTCATACTTGCATGGGGGATCGTAACTATAATGGCCACGCTAATCTTTCGTCGGGTATGATAGCGTTGAGTGTTCGCCATCAGATAGAAAACGATCCTTGCTACAAGGTAAAAGCAATTGTGGCGGATATTGAAAATAGATTTCATGTCAAAGTTAGTTACAAGAAAGCATGGTATGCTCGGAGGACAGCGATTGAGCTTGTATACGGTGGATGGGAGTGGTCGTTCAAAGTTTTACCAGCTTATTTGAATGAAGTGCAAAGACAAAATCCTGGCACAATTGTGGAATGGATGCACGATGACATATTAAGCAATGGTATGAACAAGGTATTCAAGTACGTATTCTGGGCTTTTGGACCAGCTGTGGAGGCTTTTCAACTATGCAAACCAGTTTTAACGGTTGATGGAACTCATCTACGTGGACGATGTCGAGGTAAAATTCTTATTGCCGTTGGATTTGATGCTAATAAGAAATGTTTGCCTGTTGCATATGCCATTGTTGATGAGGAAACCAAAGAAAGTTGGAATTGGTTTATGGAACGCATTAGACTTCATGTAGCAAAGCATGAAATATGTGTCATATCTGATAGGCATGTGGGAATCATAGATGCAATGAATTCTCCCATATGGAAAGAAGAACCCAATGTGGGTCATCACAGATTTTGCTTGGTACATGTTAGAAAGAATGTTTTGCAGAATCACAAAGGTATCATGGTCAAAAGACTTGTTTGGAAAATTGGTATTGCTACCAAGAAGCGCAAGTTTAAGATCAGACGTCGTTTACTTCGAAACGTCGATCACGATTTTATGCCTCCACCTCCACCAAGATCTGCAGTTCGAGGTCGTCACTCTGTCAGCCACACTGGTGGTACAGGCGAACACATCGGTCTCAGTGATGTCCCACATTCTCCACCTCGGTCTTCTGTGCGAGACGAATATTTTGGGGTTGATTTAGAGAATGTCGTTGTGCGAGAGACTCCTCCGTCTAGACTCTCAACCGCCAGAATCGGGAAGGGGATCCGTAGCTTTTTTACGCGGAAAAGGCGAGACAATTGAACGTATGCATTGTGTAATATTGGATTTCTGTATTTAGCAAGATTTGGACTAATGTATAGGGTAATATTTGTATGTACTTATATATTGAATAATGATGAAATGATTAAAAACTCTTAATTGTGGGAGCGTTTTTTTATAGGACACGCCGATGTGAGTGGCGTGTTTAAAGAGACACCTACTTAATTGGCGTCTTTTCACTTTAAAACGCCAACGTGAATGGCGTGTTATTGCTGAAACACGCCAACGGGACTGGCGTGTTTGTTCAGAATGTCCGCTTGCGGCGTAGAAAAAACGAGCAAAGAAAAAACTAACTTAAAAACGCCAATGGCGTTGGCGTTTTTAAATAACACGCCAACGGGAATGGCGTCTTATTAAAAACGCCAACGGGAATGGCGTGTTTGTTCAGAATGTCCGCATTCGTCGTAGGAAAAAACGGGCAAAATATAAACTAACTTAAACACGCCAATAGCGTTGGCGTTTTTAAATAACACGCCAACGGGAATGGCGTCTTATTAAAAACGCCAACGGGAATGGCGTGTTTGTTCAGAATGTCCGCATTCGTTGTAGAAAAAACGGGCAAAATATAAACTAACTTAAAAACGCCAATAGCATTGGCGTTTTTCACAAAGACTTACATTCACAAAAACGCCAATATCTCTTTATTTGCCTGTTTTCATTTTCATTTCTACTAGGAAATAATAATTCAGACATCCAAATACTTAATCATAAAGACTTAAAATCAATGAGTTCAAATCAAATGAAAAAACATCAATATCAAATTACAGTAATATCAAGAGTTCAAATTAGTTCAATCGTCACGACGTTTCCGCATAAACAGACGCCGTATCCCCTTCCCAATAGTAGATGTAGATCTAGGGATCCTTGAGGGAGGAGTATCTTGAACAACAGCGTTCTCAAGATCCTCCTGCACAGACGACCGCGGTGGAGAAGCGGGGACATCACTGAGGCCAATATCTTCTCCGGTACCACCGGTATGGCTAATAGAATGACGGCCTCGAAGTGCAGAGCTCGGTGGAGGTGGGTCCTCAAAATCGTCATCGGAGTCGTGTACGAACTGAGATGACGACTCTCCGCGGACGGTTTTCTGCTTGGTTCGTCGTTTTGCCTTTTGCCTTATGGGTACGTCCACGTCCATTGCAGAGCGCTGCGAAGGAGGGTAGTCCATCAGCTGAGGCTCCCCGGATATCTGCAGTCCTTCTTCAACCATCCTCGAAATGGTTTCCATATCCGGACAGAAATGTCCTGTCGCAGCTCGGCCACTTAGAAAGTGACGTATTTTGTGAAGCGTCTCCACCTACAATTTTTCAAAGTTAAGTACATATCATAATATGAATTTGAATAAGTAATCAGGGTTTAGTTAAGTATAAATAATGTACCGTAAAGTTATGAGAAGATGCGGTTTCGTGGAATCCCTCTTCAGCATGCACGCCGGGTTTGGTTAAATACACCACAGTGATCTGGCGAAACCAATTCATATATTCTTCCGTTGCAACAGGCTCAGTACTGTCCTCCAGATCAGTCCATATCGTAAAGTGTCTGTTGTCCCACTCCTGTATATAATTGGCGTGCCATTGAACCCAATTCCGACCAGCTTTTCCACGGCGATCCTGTTTCAAAAAATCAGAACCGTGGAACCGGGGGAGATCCGGGATATACGGTTGGACAATCCCGAATTGGCGCAACACTCGGTGTGGCAGGTGTGGCTCAGCCAGATTCCAACAAATAAGCGTTGTGATCGACATCCATATAGGATGACCGGCATCACAACTTTCCGGCAACTCCCGGTGGAGATAAGGCCTCCAAATAAACTACATGTGATACAAATTTTTCAAAATAATTTCCATAAAACAAAAAACAAAAAACCAAAAACATTTTATAAATATATGAAGTACCTGATTAGGATGCATCATGGAGAACTGATCTCGGAAATTTTCAACACAATGTCCGGGTGCTTTTACATATGACGCCGGGCCATTCCATCTAAAAAATTTAAATTATGAGCGAAGAACACGAAAATTGATGAACATTAAGTTTAAAAACGCAATTAATGAACAACTTACGCGCTTGCACATGGTAGATAGTCTGTATGCACGGGATCTAGCATCCTCGGTCTAATATTTGGGATTCTCTCCCAAGCCCAAAGTTGTAATAGAGTTAAGGCTCCCCCTACATCCGTCCTCTTACCAACGGCCGCTTCACACAAATTGTGGTACAAGCAAGCAAGCGTCGCCCCACCCCAGCTACATGTAGAACACCGTTCTATATCCATGAAAAAGTGTAGGTAGAAGAACGGAATTTTATTTCCGGTGGCGTTGGGGATCATCAGACCACCAAGTAATAGCAGACAATAGATACGAGCCCGCTGAGCATATATGTAGTGTTCGTGGTCATTAGACAGCTCAATCCTCAATTGGCGCGATAAGCTCGTCTGCTTAAAAGCCATTTCCTTCAACTCGGATGCTTCCGGTATGAATCCTAGAAAATCCATACACCTGTCCGTCCAATATCCCGCGTCCGTCGGGGGGATGTAAGTTGTCAGAGCCTCTCCATCAACTTTCAGGCCCCATAAGACCTCCACGTCTTCCAGTGTCACAGTCGCTTCACCGACTGGAAAGTGAAACGTGTGAGTCTCTGGCCTCCAACGTTCAATCAGAGCTGTGATAAGATGGTGGTCAATTTCTTTTGGTTTACCACACCTTAACATACCCCAAACCCCATCTGGTCCACTATTGTCAAGACATGTTGCTGGATGGGAACATCCCAAATTTTTCCTTCAAATCGTCGGCAGCGTACATCTTCGGATGGAACTCCTGCCCATATGTTGTTAGAGACGTGTTGTCTCTGAAAATATAATACAGATGGATCCGCAGGACCACATGCAAGCCGACGACGAGAGGTTGAAGATGATGCCATAATTTACCTACATAATTCAAATTCAACAATAACCAACCATAACATTTAATCCAATTTCATAAACCAAATTCAACAATAACCAACCATAAACCATTTCAATAATTAGATACAATTTAATCCAATATCACAAAATTGAACACCAACATCAAATAAGCAAGTTACACAACATTGCACATTCAAAATCATAAACCAATTCACCTACACAAAATTAACAATTTCAATTAACAATTCGCCCAACCTACCAATTTCAATTTTGCCTAACCTAACATTTTCAATTTGTCCAATTTCAATTTGACAAACCTAACAATATAAACAAATTTAACAATCTAAACTAATCAACCAAAACCCACATAAATCAAAACAATTTGCCCAATTTTTTAGCTATAAAAACCCTAGGGTTTAGGCTTATAATCAAATTTATACACAAATTAACTTAAACCCAACACAATCCAACATAATAATCAACAATAATATCATTCAACCAATCCAAAATGCATAATATTTCTACTCAATTCACAACCCATTACAAACCCTAGCTATCCACCAATTACTATAATTATGTAAAAGGTAAGCATACTAACCGAATAAAATAGATGAATTTGGGGGAGAATAGCACCGATTGATGAATGTAGGCCGAAATCACGGAGAGAAGGCGCGCAGCTGGAGAAATCGCGAAGGCTGTGTGTTGTGAGGTTTTCGCGATTTGGGGGAGGAACGCCTGGTATATCAGTCTGATTAAACACGCCACTCAGAATGGCGTTTTTCATAAGTAAATACGCCACTCCGGTTGGCGTCTTTTACAAAACGTCAATATGTTCGGCGTTTCAACAAAGAAAACACGCCATTTACAAATGCGTTTTTTTATTTATACACGCCAACCAAGTTGGCGTGTTTAATCGTAATTACAATCCGAGAGCATACACCCAAAATACGGCACAAGTATAAAACGCCATCATCGTTGGCGTATTTACCTTAAAACACGCCAATGACGTTGGCGTATTTACTAATAAAAACGCCAATGTGGTTGGCGTTTTTCCCATTTGTGGAATAGATAACAAAATGGGTACATTTACGTAATATTTAGTGTAAACTCCCCATAAACCCGATTTTCCCCATTTCAATTACTCCACAAATTTTTTATATTTTTATTTTGATACAATTTCTTTAGAATTTAAATATATTTTGATTATTTATAGTAATATGTGCCACATTTTATTCTCCTTTTTTTCCCCTCTTATCTATTTTCTATCTATTCGTTTTTAACTAACATATTTCAATTATTTTTAAATTTTTTAGTTTATAAATTTTACATTAAAATTAATACTATATTATTTGCTATCATGCATAAAATATCATGCATTTTAGCGTTGTAGCGAATTCCTCATAAGTTAGATGTTATCCTAAATTGGATTCGACATGGCACACCGTATTATGTAGTTGGGCAAATGGTTAGTACCAGGAATAACGACGTTTTTAATATGTAAACCGAGTCATTTTATGCGTTGCTTGAAATTAAAAATATTTCCTAAATTTTGTGGGAATATCAACTGTGAAAATTCACTACAATACCTAAATAATCCCTCTGTCCCTGAAAGTTTGTCACACTTCTTTTCTACGTTCGTTAAATAATACAAATAAATAGTTAAATTAGAGGGAGTGTAAAGTAAGAGAAAGAATAACATAGATAAAAGTCTTAACTAAATTATTATCCACTAAATTATTCTCTCGCTTACTTTATATTCTCTTCACTCTAACTACTTATTACTATGGAATATTATTTTTACTAAACGAGTCCAGAAAATAATTGTGATAAACTTTTAGGGACGGAAAGTATGATTTATACTATCAAATTTGTCCAATTTAAACTTTTCGGGACTAAGTCAGCCCTATAATTATGTTTGAATAGGTAGTTATAGATAGTAATGCTGAATTCTAAATCTAAAAACTGATAATCATTTTACAAAAGTATACTCCATTATTCTGAAAATGGCTATGTTACATAGTGAATAATTAAATTAAAATTTTAAAGAATTGTTTTTGAGGGAGAAAGTTGTAGTGAACGACTTTCTTTGATAATGTGCATCTAATAATTTCTCATTATATTACTAATTACATTAAATAATAGTAATACTGTAATTCTGAATTGATTTTTTACGTACTCATTAAATTCGGAAAAAGGGTAATAAGGGATTGTGTTCATCAGTTCATGTGTTTTACGAAGTGAGAAAAAAAAAACATCTGTGTAAATATCGTAAGTAACAATACTGGTTCAAAATTGTGTACCCCTGCTAGGCTGCTAAAACACACATAGCAGAGGAGTTTTTTTTTTCTTTTTCTTTTTTTCCCTATTAAAGAATCAAAATCTTAAGCTGAATCTCCAGAAAAGCTCATACTCGACAGAAAAAAAAATCAAATTCTGTGGAAGTATGAGTAAGTAGTTTGCCAACTTTCAACTGTCTACAAACACATTATTATTGGCACTTTCTTGTATGAACAGCTCCAACAGATTGCTCAAGTTGGCCTGCGATGGGCTTGAACAATTCCCCGGAGCATCCCACCGGGGCTGTCGCCACAAGTTCTCTGATCTCCTTAACCACCTGAGCTTTGTCTGCCGCAAACATCTCATCCTCTGCACAACAAATCCTTAGAGCCTCATCACTCTTACAGCATGTTGCATTGTTATGTTAGATCACCGAGTTTACCTTTCTCGGTGTTGAAGCCATCAAAAAACCGCAGGAGTTTGTTTCTGTTGGCGGCGAGTATGTTGACGATATCAGCAGGCTTGTTCTTGTTCGCCACGAACAGCTGCAAACATGGCTGAGTTAGCACTAGTACACCACAACTTATTACACTATATGACTAGCTAGTGTCGAGGCATGAGGTACCTTGAACACATGGAATGCATCGATCTGTATGCACATGTGTGTTTCCTGCAACACAAAAGCACCAACGTTAGATGTTGTGACATCATCAATGGAAGCTTTGTAGCGGTTACAGAGATATATATTACCCTCATGAGATTCATGAGAACTTTCATGTTGTACTTGGAGCTGACATAGCGCACCATGACCCCGGAGTTAGATCTATCAAGCAACATGTCTCCTAGAAGCTGAAAAGCAAAAGATATCATTAGTCTCAGATGTCTTACAGCAAGATCAACATCACTAGTCATTTATCACTTCTAGTCCAACGGAGATAAGGAGCCGGTATAGGGTTGAAAATACACGAATGCAAAAGCTGGTTGTCAGTTGTTTCGAAACAGAAAAAGGTGATTCTTAGGAAACTCCATACCTTGATAGCTTGGCGACGGGTCATGTAGTTTGGAGACTCCAGCAACTTTGAGTTGAAATCAGAAAAGAACTATGAAGAAAACATTAAGATAAATATAAGGTACTTAAGACTTTAGGGAAATTTCACAAACAGAAGCAAGAAGCTCATGTACTATACTTCCTATTAAATTTGCAACAGCTAACTAGGGAAAAGAAAACCATACCCAAGTATAATTTTTTGTAAGAAATTCTGCAACAGTGGACTTATGCCGTGTCATGAGCTCCTGGAAAAATATAGCAGGAATATATATAACTTCAGTCATATGATACTATCAAGAATGCAAAAGAAAGATATATAAATCACATATTACTAAAAGCACATCCAGAAATCAACATGGTCTATCAATCAATCATACATCCATGCACCAAATTATTGCACTAAAGTGTTTACAACATGGAGGAAAAAATTGGCTACTTATTAATATAATAGAGATATAAGACTGCCATAAAGAAAATCCAAAAACAACTACTCCTTAGCTAGGTATCACCAAAATCTTAAGTGATGATAAATTCATAGCATACAGAATTAGCCAGGGAAACAACAACTAAGACACAGAAACTGAAACCATAATGGATAACCTTAAAGGTAGCAGCAGCATCCGAAGCAACATCAAAATTTGGAAGTTGAATGTAGTCGAAAAACTTCTTCATATGGGCTGACTTCAAAACATAACTGCGAGCAAAGAAAGATTAAGAGTTCATGGAGCGAATGAGAGAGTGGCATCTGAATGAACAAAATATGACTTGGAAAGTCTAAATTGTTAAGCTTCTTACCTAGCGACCACCTGATGTCTTAGGCAGTCCCTTAACATTCCTCCGTAATGCAGAGCAACTGAAGGATCTTCGTGCCTGTAAATAATGTAATGTAAAACCAGCATTTTGCATATACTAGAAAGGAGAGATATATTCTAGTAAAAGGAGGGCATTCATCAGCAGAAAAGGTTATGATGTATGATAATTCAGGAAGCAAGTAAACGCAGTAAAATCTCATATACTAGCATTTCACATAAACGCGGTAAGAGGCTAAAAATGTAATGCAAAACCAGCATTTCACATATAATAGAAAAAAAGAGAGATATGCTAGTAAAAGAAGGGACATTTGTCAGTTTCATCTGCGTTATGAAATTATGATAAATTCATGAAGCAAGTAAACGCAGTAAAGTCTCCATACATCGATAACAAAGATGAAAGCTATCGAAAGCTCTAAATATCATCAATCTGAACTATATACTAGAATGCATGTGTATATTACTCACCCAGTGATCATAACGTCCAAAAGATCGATGTTCTTTTCCAAGTAGTCAGAAGCAATCAACCGTGAATGAACCGGTTGCCTTTGCAGATTCGCAACCACTCTCGTTGCATCCTTGCGAGTCTTCACAGAGGAAAAAACATGTCCATGCGATCACAAAAACTCAAACCAAAAACAGAAGCATCGTTCTCGTAAAAAGTGTGTTACCTCGAAGTTCAATTTGGGGAGGCAGCGAATGAGCAGCCGCATTGTGTCACCGGCGAAGAACTCCTGAGTCAATTGCGCACAAGCTTCTGCAACAGGCTCGGATTCCTCAATTCCGTACAGAATCGATTTCATCTCCCTGATATCGGCATCCAATTGCGCCAACTGCAATCAAAAGTGTTCATGGAGTATTAATAAAAGTACACGAAAGCAATGCCGTAGATCTGATGGGTGAATAAATGGAGGTACGGAACCTTGTCATTGCGCCTGGGGCTGGTAGCGGTGTTGGAATCGGAATCGGAATCGACGAAGGAGAGGAGTCTGGTGACATCGCCGGACGATCTCGGGGGAGGGCGGGGTTTTT
>NC_056042.1:6363133-6398133 GCF_004379255.2 Salvia splendens
TACTTTTTATTGGCATTGGAAGCATATCACATTATGGCAGGGTAACGTTTCACAATTTAATGAATCTTCCACTTATTTGATGGGCTGGCTAAGAGATTATTTATGGTTAAACTCTTCACAACTTATCAATGGATATAACCCTTTTGGTATGAATAGTTTATCGGTCTGGGCATGGATGTTCTTATTTGGACATCTTGTTTGGGCTACTGGATTTATGTTCTTAATCTCCTGGCGGGGATATTGGCAAGAATTGATTGAAACTTTAGCATGGGCTCATGAACGCACACCTTTGGCGAATTTGATTCGATGGAGAGATAAACCTGTGGCGCTTTCTATTGTGCAAGCAAGATTGGTTGGATTAGCCCATTTTTCTGTAGGTTATATATTCACTTATGCAGCTTTCTTGATTGCCTCTACGTCGGGAAAATTTGGCTAATTTTTGAATGTGTTATATTCGCGATAATCTCATTTTTTTCGACGGAGAGAAGGCCTGCCTTCTTATATTTCTACATCTAGGATTCGACTTGTATCATGGATACTAATAGGACCTGAACCATTATGGCAAGGAAAAGTTTGATTCAGAGGGAGAAGAAGAGGCAAAAATTGGAACAGAAATATCATTTGATTCGTCGATCCTCAAAAAAAGAAATAAGTAAAGTTCCGTCATTAAGTGACAAATGGGAAATTTATGGAAAGTTACAATCCCCACCACGGAATAGTGCACCTACACGCCTGCATCGCCGTTGTTTTTCGACCGGAAGACCGAGAGCTAACTATCGAGATTTTGGACTATCCGGACACATACTTCGCGAAATGGTTCATGCATGTTTGGTGCCAGGAGCAACAAGATCGAGTTGGTAAGGATTAACCTTTCATTTCTATAGTCGATGATCATAAATGGTTCTATTTGTACAGATATGGTAGAGGGGCACATTCAATCCTTTTTTGTCTATTAGTTTTGACTTCTTCTCTTCAGCGCGGGGTAGAGCAGTTTGGTAGCTCGCAAGGCTCATAACCTTGAGGTCACGGGTTCAAATCCTGTCTCCGCAACATCTTTTTTTAGCCAAAAATTTTTTGGCTCTGTTAATGTTAACTAGGACCCCTTTTTGGGGGTAGGAAGGGGAAAAAAGAGGGGATAGACTCACTACACTATCACGACTAACTATACCCAATCCTTTAGCATATTAAAAAAAATTACTTTATATTGGGCGGATAGCGGGAATCGAACCCGCATCTTCTCCTTGGCAAAGAGAAATTTTACCATTCGACCATATCCGCGTTTTTTGTTCATTGATGGTGATGCGAATTTTTTGAAGGTGATGAATGCAGGAAAATGCAGATCACGACACAGAGATTTACGTGGTTCGATTTACTGAGGTAAATCTACGTCCACGGGAAGAAAAGAGGGCAGAGTTGTATTGCTTGATCTGTTTTTTACAGCTTACAATACAGACTTGCTATATGATCTTTTTATGTCTAGAGAGCTCTTAGAACTTAACTTTATCTATCTGATCTAGGTTCTATTTATACATTGAACCAAGATCGTGGCATGCAGCACCATTTACTAGGTAGTGGATGTCGTGGAGATCGTGGCGATCTTGCATGGGTCCACTATCCTGCATGAGTTAATGACTGCTTGACACCACTAAATAGATCGTGGGTGTAGTGGAGGTGGAAATCCTGCATGAGTCCACTATCTCCTAGTTCGGTCGAATACTGAGACCGAACTGCTGAATTATTGCCGAGCAGCTTTTGCCGATCTGAGAGTAGAGCTTGATGCCGACCTGAGAGCAGAGTTTGATTGGTTGGCTTTTACCGAGCTGTAGGCTGGGGCCGAACTCTTTGGTTGTGCCGAACTGAACTCTTTAGTCATGCCGGACTGATACTCTTTAGTCATGCCGAACTGATACTCTTTCTTGGGCTTTAGGCTGATGGGCTTTACTGCTGTTGGGCTTGTTTAGTACGTACTCCATCACTACCCCCCCCCGGAAAGCGAAGTGAATCACTTCGGCATTCTGGATAAAGGTACGGGGTAAGTTGATGTTTGTCCTCGGTCTTATGAAGTAAACTCTTCTTTGACCGGACTTGGTTTGTGTCCTAATTTGGCGAGTTTTATCGCTCGGATCGGACTTTCCGTTGTCCTAATTTGGGGATCGGACTTTCCCTTGTCCTAATTCGGCGAGTTTTATCGCGTGGATCGGACTTTCCCTTGTCCTAATTCAGGCAAGTTTTATCGCGTGAATCGGACTTTTGTTGCAGTTCGTTTCAGACGAAGTGCTTGATTCTTAAGCTGAATTGTGGTCTTGTATCCTCTTCAGAAGCTTGGACTTCACAATCGTTGGCTTATTGCAGTTCGTTTTAGACGAACTGCTTGTTTAAGCTGAATTGTGGTCTTGTATCATCTTTAGAAGCTTTGACTCACAATCGTTGGCTTGTTGCAGTTCGTTTCAGACGAACTGCTTGTTTAAGCTGAATTGTGGTCTTGTATCATCTTTAGAAGCTTTGACTCACAATCGTTGGCTTGTATATGTTCTAAGAAGGGGATCAGCCTTCGAAGAACAAGATACCTCAGTAACATTTGTAAGAGACGACACGCACAGAGACAGACAAAACACACAGACAAAACGCACAGAGACAAACAAAGACCAAGCAAACCAAAGAAAGCACATTGACCGAACAGGACTCAAGACTGACTGACCGGACTGTCTCTTACAAATGGAACTTCTTGAGGTTGGAAATGTGCCATGTTCGGGGTACCTGTTCTCCTGGCATGTGAGCCAATTTGTAATACCCTTTGCCGAGGACTTCTGACACCCGATACGGACCTTCCCATGTGGGTTCGAGCTTGCCCAGCTTTTCTGCTCGGCTTACTTCGTTGTTTCTCAAGACGAGATCTCCCACTTGAAATTGCAGCTTCTTCACCCTTTGGTTGTAATACCGGGCTACTTGCTCCTTGTACTTGGCTGCTTTTATGCATGCCAATTCTCTTCTTTCTTCGGCAAGATCTAGCTCGGCTCTCAGTCCGTCGTCATTCATTTCTGCTGAGAAATTTAGAGTTCGGGGACTGGGTATGCCGATCTCCACCGGAATCACGGCTTCAGTGCCGTACACAAGACTGTACGGAGTTTCACCGTTGGAGGTTGTGGGTGTAGTTCGGTAGGACCATAGGACTTGAGGGAGATTTTCTACCCATTGTCCTTTGGCTTGTTCTAACCGAGCTTTTAACCCTTTCACCAGGATACGATTTGTTACCTCCGTTTGTCCGTTTGCTTGTGGATGAGAGACCGAAGTGAACCGCTGTTGAATATTCAGCTCTTGGCACCAATTCTTGAACGTCTTGTCGGTGAACTGAGTCCCGTTATCCGAGATGAGGATGTGGGGTATGCCAAATCGGCACACTATGTTCTTCCAGACGAAATCCAATGCCTTCGAGCTCGTTATCGTAGCTAATGGTTCAGCTTCCACCCACTTCGTAAAGTAGTCCACGGCAACGATTAGGAATTTTATTTGCCGAGGAGCTTGTGGTAGTGGTCCTACTATGTCTATACCCCATTGCATAAAAGGCCAAGGGCTTTGCATAGCGGATAGATCGGTCTGCGGCATCCTTGGGATATTTGCATGGATTTGGCACTTCGGGCATGTCTTGACGAGCTGCACTGCTTCTTGTACCAAGGTTGGCCAATAATATCCCCATCTTAGAACTTTTTTAGCTAAAGCTCTAGCTCCGATGTGGCTGCCGCACGATCCTTCATGAACTTCTCTGAGGATGTAGTCCGTCTCTTCTGGCCCTATACATCGTAATAACGGCTGAAGGTAGGACTTTCTGTATAAGACTCCTCCATGAAGTTCGTACCGAAGTGCTCGGCATGTGATTTTCCGAGCTTCTCTCTTATCCTCGGGCAGTTGTCCTTGATGTAGATACTGTAAGATCGGCGTCATCCAGTTCGGCGAGCTGGTTACTGAATGTACCTCAGCTTCATCAATGCTTCGATGCATCAATTCCTCCACCTTTGAGCTTGGACATGCGGCTAACTTACTTAAAGTATCTGCTCGGCTGTTTTCTGCTCTGGGAATGCGGATTATCCGAAAATAAGAGAAACTTCGGCTAATGCTTTGCGCTTTGTCTAAATATTTCCTCATCCTCTCATCACGGGCTTCACTTGTACCCAACATGTGATTCACTATGACTTGTGAATCACAATGGATTTTGAGAGACTTGATACATAGACTTTGCGCTAGCTGGAGTCCGGCAAGGAGGGCTTCGTATTCGGCTTCGTTATTAGTGGTTGGGAATGAGAACCGAAGTGAATAGGTTACCTCGTGTCCATCGGGAGCGATAAGCAGAATACCAGCTCCACTTCCCGTTTTATTCGAAGCTCCATCTACGAATCCGCTCCAGCAGTCCGGCGGCTCTTCTTCGGATTCCAAGGGCTGTGTTAGTTCGGCATTGGCAGAATTTTTCTGTTCGGCAATGACAGGGATTGCTTGATCGAACTTGGCCTCTGCAAGAAAATCTGCCAAGGCTTGTCCCTTGATGGCTTTCCGAGGTAGGTACTCGATTGAGTGTTCTCCCAGCTCTATGGCCCATTTGGCGATTCTGCCTGATGCTTCTGGCTTGGCCAAAACTTGCCGAAGAGGCAGATCGGTTAAGACGCATACTTTGTGAGCATAGAAGTATGGCCGCAGTCTCCTTGCTGCATTTACTAACGCCAGAGCAATTTTTTCCAGAGGTTGATACCTTGTTTCTGGACCTCTTAATGCTCGGCTTGTAAAGTAGATGGGAAACTGCTTTAGGCCTTCTTCTCGTACAAGCACCGCGCTAATGGTTTGATCGGATGCCGCTAAGTATAAGAAAATCACTTCGGCATCTGTTGGAGCAGAGAGAATTGGAAGCTCGGCTAAATAACTTTTGAGCTCGTCAAAAGCCTTTTTCTGCTCGGCTCCCCATTCAAACTTTGGTGCCTTTTTTAACACTTTGAAGAACGGCAGTTGCTTTTCGGCTGCTTGGGAAAGGAATCTATTCAATGCGGTCTAGCGGCATCGCCATGTTCTGAATAACTTGAACTTTTGAGGGATTTGCCTTGAGTCCGTCCTTTGAAACCCAACAACCCAGAAATTTTCCCGAATCTACCAAAAAGGTACATTTTTGGGGGTTGAGTTTGAGGTTGGCTTTTCGGAGCACGTCGAGAGTGGATTTGAGGTTGTCTTCGTACTCCGAAGTGCTTTTGCTTTTGACAACTATGTCGTCGACATACACTTCAACCTGTTTTCCGATTAGGTGCTGAAAAAGCTTGTCTACCATCCTTTGATAAGTGGCTCCGGCATTCTTTAAACCGAATGGCATCTTTTTATAAGCGAAAATGCCGAAATCGGTAATGAAAGCTGTTTTCGGAGCGTCACTCTCATCCATCAACACTTGGTGATATCCTTTGTATAAATCAAGAAAACAGAAAATTTCGAAGCCGATCAAAGCTTCTACTTTTTTATCTATATTCGGAAGGGGATAGCAATCTTTAGGACAGTGCTTGTTTAGATCGGTAAAATCTATGCACATCCGCCATCCTCCTTCTTTTTTCTTGATCATCACAGGATTGGCCACCCAAGAAGGATATTTCACCTCGAATAGTACATCCGCTTTTAGTAATTGGCGGACTTCGTCATGAATGACTTGGCTTCTTTCTGCCGCAAAGAGTCTTTGCTTCTGTTTTACTGGCCGGATTGAAGGATCAATATTTAACCGATGAGTGATTACCTCGGGGGGCACTCCGGTCATGTCCAACGGAGACCATGCAAAGACATCTTTGTACTCCTTGAGGAGCTGAATGGTCTTTTCCCGGAGTAGAGGCGTTCCTGCGAAGCCGATCTTGACCGTTCTGGATGGATCATCTTCGTATAACTGAATGGTCATTGAGTTCGGCTCTGAAGTGACTTCGGTCATCTCGCTTGCCTCTGACTCCGGTTGCTGTGATTGCTATGCTTGATGGTGCCGAACTGATTGCTCGGCACTTTTAAGCGCAATCTGCAGACATTCTTTTGCTCTCTTTTGATCACCTCGGATGACCGCTATCCCACCTTTAGTGGGGATCTTGATGGTGAGGTGATAAGTAGAGCAAACGGCCCGAACTGTGTTGAGCCAGTCTCTCCCCAGGATGATGTTGTACGGGGACCGAGCTTTCACCACAAAGAACTCGATCATCGTATTGGAGCTTGTAGGCGCTTTTCCCACCGTGATCGGAAGGCTGATAATACCTTCAGGGCGGGTGTCCTCCTGGGTGAAACTTTTCAGAGGAAGTGGAGCCGGACTGAGCCGAGCTGGATCCACTTCCATTTTATCGAAACATTCTTTAAAAAGAATGCTGACTGACGCTCCTGTATCCACAAATACTCTGTGGATCAGTTTGTTTGCCACTCCGGCTTGAATGACAATAGCGTCTTGGTGAGGAGAGATGGCTGGGACGGGATCGGCATCTGAAAATGTAATCACTTCGTCTTTCTTCAGCCTTTTATGTGTTGGCTCCTCTTGATTGGAACCTCTGCGTTCTGCTTTTAGGGACGACTTAGTCTTCCCGGCAGGGAGAGCATCAATAGTCTGGATTACTCCATCATATTGCGGCTCGTCGTCGTCTTCGGGATCCTCATGCCTTTTCGGATCCTGAGGATTGCAGTTCGCACCTCTCTGCCTTTTGTTCTTTTTCGGCTGCTTGCTTTGGTATTTTTTTAACGTTCCTGTTTTCACAAGAACATCAATACCTGCAGCCAAATTTCGGCACTCCTCGGTATCGTGACCGTGGGTTTGATGGAAGGAGCAATATTGATCCTGAGGTCGCCGCGCGGCTGATTTCGTCATCCGCTTTGGTTTTTCGAACATATCGGAATGTAGTTCGAAAATTTCCGCTCTTGACTTGTTTAATGGTACGAACTGAGCGGGCGGCTTCTCAGGATTGAGACGTGGCCCCAATCTGCCTTGTACCGGTGCCCTTTGAATTCTTTCAAAAGGAGTTCGGCGAGGAAGCACCTGGCCGCTTTGATCGGGCTTCTTTTTCTCTTCTCGGGATGAGCTGTCTAAAGACCGTTTCCGACGGTCTGCCTCATCCGCAAGGGAAAACTGGTCCGCAATGTCCCACATTTCTTGAGCTGTTTGCGGACCGCACTCCACGAGCTTTCTGTAGAGAGCTCCGGGCAGGATTCCATTTTGGAATGCCGAAATGACAAGTAGATCGTTGAGATCATCTACTTGTAGGCATTCCTTGTGGAATCTCGTCATGAAGTCGCTGATCTTTTCGTCGCGACCTTGACGTATAGAAAGCAGCTGAGCCGAAGTGATCCGGGCTTCCGCTTTCTGAAAGAACCTCCTGTGGAAAGCATCCATTAGATCTCGGTAAGATCTAATGCTGCCTTGGGGGAGGCTATCGAACCACCTTCTCGCGTTCCCGATAAGCAGCTCGGGGAACAGCTTGCACATATGGACCTCATTGAGACCCTGGTTCGCCATGTTATACTGATAGCGTCCCAGGAAGTCATGAGGATCCACCAACCCGTCATAAGTCATTGACGGTGTCCGGTAGTTCCGCGGCAAAGGAGTTCGGGTGATATCGTCCGAGAACGGAGTCTTTAATGCTCCATACATGGCGAACCCGACATCTCTTCGGTACGGAGGAGATGGAGTTCTCCTGTGGTTCCGGTACCGAGGAGGAACAGGAACATGTCGGGGTTGAGGATTCTTTCTCCTGGAAGACACGTCACTACTGCGGTAGTGACTTTCATGTCTGGATGAGGAGGGAGAATCCGCCGTTGTCTTCTCCGGCTGTTGGCTCTTCTGCAGGAAGGTTAAGAACTCCTCCTGCTTCTCGGCCAAGAACAGCTTGACAGCTTCATTTAAATCGGGCTGCTGGGAAGACTCGGTGCGATCTCTCCTGGAATGGCTTGTTCCTTCTTCGTGAGAACCGGAGGTAGATGTCTCCCGAGGCCGTTTTTCAGACCTGCGAGCTGGACTAGCTTCCTCACGGTTATTACGAACGGTATTATGGGTGTTATGTGATCTGGTATGCATTTTTTTGGGGTGGAAAAAGGGTCAAAAATTCGCTTTATCACAAATTTGGTTCTCTGTTTCCCACAGACGGCGCCAGTGATGGTGATGCGAATTTTTTGAAGGTGATGAATGCAGGAAAATGCAGATCACGACTGATAAGTCGTATTCTAGGCCTCGGTTACTGGTCAGTATGACAGGTTTAAATGATTATATTTGCAAAGCAGTTGCTCAAAGTGTGCAGGATAAGTGTTCTGGCCAGTAGGGAAGTTCCGGAGTGTTCGGGTAGAAAAAGCGCCAGCATGGTCTCATACTGATCCGTATACGTGCTAAAACGGCTTGAGATGAAGAAGACGGATAGCTGGGACGGATTACCCACAATTAAGGGCAAAGAAGTCAAATTGCAGCGAGGATTTACCCTAAAAATCAAGGGTAGCCTCCCTATAAAAGGTAGCCAAGTTGGAGAGAGAAGGAGCATCCGGGGGGATAGAAAAAATTCACCATCATCCTTAGGTAGAGAGTTCTCTCGGTAATTTCAGTCTTTCAGCCGTGTCCACTTCTTGCCTCGCCGAGCCATGATCACCTGACGTTCAGAATGTTCCCGAGTTCCAGTCATCGTCCGTTCCAGTTGGCTAGATCGTAGTTCCAGTCAGAGATTTTTATCGCCCGGAGTGGCAAACAATCTTTAAATTGCTTTCGTAGTTTAATTAGTTCTCCGTCTTTACGTTGGATTTCTGTTACATTTTGGGATTTTGTTGTTTTGAAATACTTGCTTTGGATATCCGAACGTGTTAATGCTATGAAGTTGATTTCCGTTTCGTTCATTGTAGTGTTCTTTTCTTTCCTTGTCTAGTTAGCTTAGATCTAAGATTTCTCGGTGTTTTAAGTGCTAAATCTCTAAATTCTGTTACGTAACAAATTTCTTTAGGATAGGTAAACATGTACTATTTGATCTGGAAGTAGATCGTTGCATGCAAGGCTTCGTTTTATTTTCTGAATCGATCTTTCATGTTGACCAGCATGCAGAAGTCCAGTTTCAGCGTTTGATTTCAGATTTGATTTCTTAGTTTTAGATCTGTGTTCGCGAGTTGTTAATCTGCGTTTGCCGGGTTGGATCTGGAATTGTTATCTGAGTTTAAGTTGTGTTGTTGGAGAAGACGATGTCTACATCCAGATTGGGGACCACCTTACTTTTATTTACTTTTGCTTTCTTTTGTCCTTCACCTCTGGTTGTACCTGCAGATCTGTCAGCCTAGTCACCACTACCTCCACTACACTCTGAATATTCTGTTTAGCCAAAAATAGAAATACCGTCCTTTCCAAACAATTTCTGTTACACCATGTCCCCTCATTTCCACGTACACAGTTGCATTCCATGATCTGCTCCCCCATCCTAGTCAGTAGGACGCCACCCTTTAATTACTCGCCTAGGTAGAAACTCAACCCGAGCGTGGTAGCTAACCAACCCTCCAAAACATCACCGCAGTAGTTTAAACGCACCATCTCTGTGGGATTCGACCCTTACCTCCACTATACTGATCAGTAGAAGTGGGTTGAGGAATCTTTGAAGACGAGGTCTAGGCTTAGTTAGGATCTTTATCCTGCCAGTAGGATATATCCTCACTTGAACGACACCTACGCACCTCGTAACCTCTTCAAATGGCGCCGTTGCCGGGGATGGATGGCGTTTTATATACTATTGTGTGTGATACTTGGGCGTAAATATTGTGTATAATTTTTTCTCTTTTCCTTTTGTTTCAGTTTATGAGAAGCAGTTCGGATCCTAATCCGTGGAAACCGAAGATACTTCAGCGAGGATCCATACTTGTGACCACTCGTTCTGGCCTGTCAACAACTCTGTCTGACCTAGACACGAGTAGCGACGAAGAACAGGACACCATAGAAGGACCAATTCCCGTGGAGTTACCACTGTTGGAAGGCAATCCAGGAATGGCTGCCAACATGGACGAAGATCCAGAGATCGGTACGCTGAATGCGCATACCGAAGGAGAACCACCGCAAGCTATCGTGGTCACCCCGGGACAGACTGCTTGTGACGTGAAGCCTCATGTCATAGCGATTCTACCTACATACTGCGGGAAAAGCTATGAAGGGCCGTATGAGTTCCTTCACGAATTTTGTAAGATTTGTAGAGCGCAGAGAAGACCAGCAGGAGCGACTGAAGATGATTATAGGCTGAAAGCTCTGCCATTTGTGCTCAAGGGGGAAGCGAACACCTGGTTCATGCGCTTGCCCCCTGACTCTATTGAGACTTGGGCCGACTTCAAGTCAGCATTCCTGGGCGAGTTTTTTCCGTCATCTAAGACAAGCGCACTGAAGAGAGAAATAACGAATGTGAAGCAAGGATATGACGAGCCCTTGAGCGACTATTGGGCAAGATACATGGGTCTTTTGGAATCGTGTCCCAACCATCGCATGGCGGACATTGAAGTACATCATACTTTCTACGAGGGCATGAACGCGGTTACCAAAGACCTGGCCAATTCATCTTCGGGAGGAAGCTTCACGCAATTACGGGTCAGCGAAGCAAAGAGAGTCCTAAGGAAGCTACTGAATGCAAAGAAAGAGTATGACCATTCAAGGGAAGGATACAACCGAGAGCGGGCTGCGGTTGCATCGACTACTGATCAGGAGAACAAGCTGGAGCAGAAAATGGACTTGAAGATGGATGAACTGAAGAAGTCACTTTTGAGTGCCATCGAGAAGAGCACTCCACCACCTCTCCCAACTGGGAACTACAAGGGTGCAGAGCAGGGGAATCAAGGGGCCCAATACGAGCATCCGAATGACTTGATCAGTACGGAGCAAGCTAATGCTGCTGGGTATTTTAACCAGAATGGGAATTGGATCCAGGGGAGACAACGGGACGCACCATGGAGGGACCACCCGAATTTTCGATGGGGAGAAGGGAACCAAAACCAGAACCAAGGTCAAGGCCAGAACCAATATAACCCTCACCCGAACCAAAACCCTAACCGTGGACCAGCAAACCCAGACTTCCAGCCCAACTGGTCAGGAAGAAACCAACAAGCCCAAAACTATAACCCACAAAGCTCAAACTCGAACCCTGTTTACGTGCCACCCCATCAGAGAAATTTCCAAAACTACCAAAATCAACCAAACCAAGCATCCCAACACCATCAGAACCAGAATCAATTCCAAGCCCAGCACCAGAATCAATATCCTCAAGATCAGTACACTCCTCCTGCCCAATATAACCAATACCCGCCTAATCAAGGACAGCAAACCTCCCAGAACTATCAACACCAAGGGCCGGGTCATTTCCAAAACTCGAACAGGCCGAGGAGATCCGTTGAGGACATGATGAGTGAAATGCTAGCATCACAACAGAACATCAAAGGAGAATTGCAAGCCCATAATGAGGTCGTGCAGGGGATGCAAAATGCCCAGAAAGAACATAAGGCGAACATGGATATGATGAATAGGCAGTTAGCTCAACTGGCCAGTTCGATGGGTGATTTGAAGGGAAATGCAGGAAAACTCCCATCTACAGTCCAAATGCCCGAGAAGGCAAATGTGAGTAAGGTCACGTTGAGGTCAGGAACTACTTATGATGCACCTCAACCGAAACAGCCGAGTGAAGGATCGAATGGAACGAAGATAGGAGGCGAGACAATTTCAGCTGAGGAAATAGGGAATTTCATGCCTCGAATGCAGGATCCATTCTTCCTGGATGATACACCAAGTATAAGAGGTGAACCCGATGCCTTACTGACCAGGAAGGAACCTCCTCAAGAGAAAAATCCCAGAATGGAGGCTCGGACCCAAGAGCTACCAAAGAAAGTTGCTGAGGAACCCGTAGAAGAGAAAAAAGGGGAGAAACCATTCCCATTCCGATTTGTTACAAAGAGGAAGAAAGAGAACCCGGTCGACTACTTGTCGATTTTTGGAAGGTTGGACGTCACCATACCATTCCTCCAAGCCGTGAAACTACCCCCGCTCGGAAAATTCATTAAGGATTTCATAGCCGGGAAAGCTCAAAAAGATGGACAAATCATGGTGGAAGGGATCGCATCCGCAATTGTGCAAGAGAAACTGCCGCCCAAAAGGGCCGATCCAGGTATGTTCACTTTACCCATAACTATAGGGGATGTGAAGGTTGAACATGCGATGTGTGATCTTGGAGCTTCCATTAATGTCATGCCATTATCAATCTATAACCGACTGAAAGGAGTGAGGCTGTCAAACACTAGGGTGTTGATCCAGCTGGCTGATAGGTCGTGCATAAGCCCTGAGGGAGTTTTAGAGAACGTGTTGGTTAGAGTACAGGAGTTCACATACCCTGCTGATTTTTATGTGATCAAAATGAGTGAGCATGAAGCGAGAGAGTCTAGTGGAGTCTTGTTAGGGAGACCTTTTTTGAGAACGGCTAAGACAATAGTGGATATGGCCGAGGGGACTATTTGCATTGATTTTAATGGTGAGAAGTTTACTTTTGATATAAATGATGCCATGAAGAAACCCATTGATTCTGAAAATCTATGCTTTGTTGATGTGATTGACCCTCTAGTCCAAGATTTTCTTGAGACCGAACTATTACAGGAAAAACTCCAGGCTTTAGATGCTTGTGATCAGGCCGACGAAGAAGCTGCTGCGTGGTGTGAGTTGATCAGTAGCCAGGGGTTGACCGACGAAGAAATAGAAGGAGCGATCAAGGAATTCTGTCAAAAGTCGGCGTTCATTGGAGCCGCAGGGGCCAAGCTTCCAGTCAGTACGGAAGAACCTTCAGGGGAAGGCTTAAAGAAAGACGGGGAGGCCCAGAAAAACCCTCTACCCGAAGACACACTTCCACCCCAAGTCGAGCTAAAAAAGTTACCATCGAACTTGAAGTATGCCTACCTCGGGGAGGAGAACTCATATCCCGTAATCATCAACAGCAGTCTCACAAAAGAACAAGAAGCGCGGCTACTGACTGTGTTGAATAGGAATAAGAAGGCAATCGGATGGAGCCTTACAGATCTAGTAGGGATAAGCCCCGACGTTTGCATGCACCACATCAGGCTAGAAGAGGGAGCGAAGGCTCATCGAGATGCTCAAAGGAAGGTAAACCCTAACATGCGAGAGGAAATTTTAAAGGAAATCTTGAAGTTGTTGTCGCTAGGGATTATCTATTCAGTGCCGGACAGTGAGTGGGTCAGCCCGATCCACATGGTTCCAAAGAAATCCGGGATCCAAGTTGTCAAGAATGAGAGGAACGAGCTGATTCCAACAAGGCTGGTCACGGGTTGGCGAATGTGCATCGACTACCGGAAGCTGAACAACGCAACAAGGAAGGACCATTTTCCTTTGCCTTTCATCGACCAGATATTAGAGAGATTAGCTGGAAAAAAATTTTTCTGCTTCCTAGATGGGTACAGCGGGTACTTCCAAATTCACGTGGATCCTGAGGACCAGGACAAAACCACTTTTACTTGCCCGTTTGGAACCTATGCATACCGTCGCATGCCTTTCGGTTTATGCAACGCTCCAGGTACGTTTCAACGATGCATGATGAGCATATTTTCCGATTTGATTGAGGAGTGCATAGAAATATTTATGGATGACTTCACGGTTTACGGAGACTCGTTCGACTCTTGCCTTCATCATTTGGACATAGTTTTGGAAAGGTGTCAAGCAAAGAGTCTGGTTTTGAACTTCGAGAAGTGCCATTTTATGGTCACCGAAGGGATAGTCCTAGGACACGTAGTCTCAGAAAGAGGTATCCAGGTGGATCGAGCCAAGGTGGATGTCATATCCAAATTACCATTCCCTACTGATCAGAAGGGAATAAGGGGTTTCCTGGGACATGCTGGATTTTATCGAAGATTTATAAAGGATTTCTCCAAAATCGCCCAACCCCTTACCAGACTGCTTCAAAATGATGTGGAGTTCGTTTTTGATGAGCAATGCAAGGCAGCTTTCGATCTTCTCAAAGAAAAATTAGTATCCGCACCTATCATACGAGCTCCTGATTGGAACCATCCTTTCGAAGTAATGTGCGACGCCAGCGACTTTGCGGTAGGGGCCGTGCTGGGTCAGAAGATCGATGGGAGGAGGCACGTAATTTTTTATGCGTCCAAGACTCTAAATCAAGCCCAGCGGAATTACGATACCACCGAAAAGGAGATGCTGGCAGTGGTGTTTTCTTTCGAGAAGTTCCGGCCATATTTGCTGGGATCTAAGGTCGTAGTATACACTGACCATGCAGCCCTTAAGTATCTAGTTACCAAGAGAGAATCAAAACCACGCTTGATCCGATGGGTACTCTTGTTGCAAGAATTTGATTGGGAGGTGGAAGATAAGAGAGGAGTCGAAAACAAGGTGGCAGACCATTTGAGCAGAATAGTGCAAGAAGGAAACAGCGAGGAGGTGCACGACCAGTTTCCAGAGGAACACTTATGTGAGGTGATTTTTGCACCCAGAAAAATTGATTGGGAAGAAGTGTACAAACTTACTGGTCAGAATGATGCAGCAAAAGGAAAAGAGAAGGTAGGGCAGGAGCCATGGTATGCGGACCTGGCCAACTACCTAGTAACTGGAGAACTTCCAGAGGTACCAAGTGTTACCAAAGCCCAACGAATGAAGATCAAGAGTGAGGCAAAATATTATTTTTGGGACGACCCTTACCTATGGAGGGTAGGATCCGATCAAGTGATAAGAAGGTGCATTCCTGACTGGGAACAGCGGGATGTGTTGACCCACTGCCATTCGTTAGCATGTGGAGGGCACTTCGGATCCAAGAAGACGGCAAGGAAGATTCTGGATAGCGGCTTTTACTGGCCAACTCTCAACAAAGATGCATACGAGTTCTGCCGGAGCTGTGAGCGTTGCCAACTGACCGGTGGAATATCTGCCCAAGATGAGATGCCGCAAGTACCGATTATTGTTTGTGAATTATTCGACATATGGGGAATGGATTTCATGGGGCCTTTTCCCTCGTCCTATGGCAATCTGTATATCCTAGTCGCGGTGGATTACGTCTCCAAATGGGTAGAAGCGACGGCCACAAGTACGTGTGAAGCAAAGGAGGTGGCCAAATTCTTAAAGAGTCACATTTTCAGCCGTTTCGGAGTCCCAAGGGCGATCATCTCTGATCAAGGTACACACTTTTGTAATCGTACAATTGAAGCTTTAATGAAAAAGTACGGTGTGCACCATAGACTTTCAAGCCCCTACCACCCGCAAGCTAACGGCCAAGCCGAGATCTCTAATCGAGAGATAAAGAAGATTTTGGAGAAAACTGTAAATCCTTCTCGGAAGGATTGGAGCGTGAGATTAGAGGATGCTCTCTGGGCATATCGAACAGCCTACAAGACCCCCATTGGTATGTCCCCTTACCGAATAGTTTTTGGAAAAATGTGCCACTTACCTGTAGGGATCGAGCACCGAGCATACTGGGCAGTACAGAAAGTGAATATGGATGCTACAGCCTGTGAGGAGGAAAGGAAGCTGCAATTACAGGAGCTTGAAGAACTTAGATTGGAATCTTTCGACTCGGCCATGTGGTACAAGGAGCGAACGAAATTATGGCATGATAGAAATCTGAGAACCAAGGAGCTCCATGTTGGCCAGAAAGTACTACTCTTCCAGTCGAGATTGAAGTTAATGCCCGGGAAACTCAAATCTAAGTGGACAGGACCGTACATCGTAACAGCCCTCCGAGCTAATGGAGCGGTGGAGATTTCAGGGAGTCTTTCTAACTCTGAGCCTTTTGTTGTGAATGGACATAGGTTGAAAATCTTTAGGGATAATAGTGAGGTGGGGGTAGTGGATGAAATTCCACTACTACCACATACTAAGGTCACATACTGATTAGTAAGATAGGAATTTGGAATTCCACGTGGCTAGTTTCATTTTGATAATATTCTGCATATACTGGCCAGGTAGGATTCCAAATTACCTAAGGAGAATGTAAATACTGTATATACGTAATTAATTTTTGCATGCTTGAAAATTTTCTAAAAATCCAAAAATATATTTTCGGGCCTTAAATTTAGGTTGGGGTACACTTTGACCAAGAGATTACCTATTTAGTGTCACTCCAATTTGTATTTAAGTGCCATTTTGAATTATTTTCCGTAATAGGTAAGTATAGAGGGAAATTGTGGATAGGACGTAAATTTGAATTAAGCGTGTGCAGCTTTTGCAGGGTGGCAGTGCTGGAATGGTGTGGAGCAGAGAGAGTACACACGCTAGCCAATCAAGAACCAACACCTGTCGCCCAACCACTTTTCAGATGAAGCGGCATGACCGGTAACCAGTGATAGCCGGTTGAAACCACCTGCAACTGCCATTTCTAATCCGAACTAAACCAACCGACCCTCCCTTTTTCCCTCAAAAACCCTCATTTCTAAAATACCTTTCAAGAAATTCTCCTCTATCCCTCTCACAGAACCATCGTTCTCAAACCAAACCCTAATTTCTACCGTCAAATCACAAATTACAGTCATGGGTAAGAAAGCTATCGCGAGGAAAATCAAGCCCCGTCGTGCGAACACCCAAGATACGCAGCCGCTGCGAGAAGATACCCCGGAGGCCCAACCACAGTCGAACCAACCACCCGCACCGACTGCTCAACCGCCGGCCACTATTTCTTTGGATGCCGTAATGGTATTCCTTCGCCAACAAGACCCGACTAGGGACTGGACGGCGGCATTGACCAATTTCGGCCACACGGGGGGCATAGGAACCGCACCCAGTGAAATTCCTCATGCACAGGTCAGACACGCAGAACTACAGTCGGAGGAAGGATCTCCCTCAGCCGCCGCGGCATCGGAACCCTCGGTACCAGATTCGGCAGACCTGGAAGCTATCGCCGCGTTTTACAGCTCCGACTCTGAGGAGCGAAAGAAAAGGTCCAGCCAAGTAAGGGAAACCCAGGGAGAGAGTGGCGGAGCAAAAATGACGCCCGAGAAGGACCCAGTATTTCAAGAAGTAAGACGGCCAGAGATAGATCTGAACGAATCAGCCAGGAAACAGGGCCTCATGACGGACGAGGAGTTTGACTCGATAATGAACAGGGTAAGCCGAAGAGAGGAGACAACTGACTTGGTGGCTGAGGGTCTGGACCTCGCACCAAGATCAGTAGGAGAGAATGAACAAGCTTTTAGAGAACCCATACCGAAGGATAAGACATCCCAGTCTGAAGGAGAAGAGGAGAGGGAAAAGCAGAGTGAAGCCAAGGAAGCAGGAACAGAGACAACAGAACCAGAGGTAGAGGCATCCACCCCAGGGGCACCTCCGGTAGTTAAACCGATCCCCGTCAGAAGGAAACTGGTAGTGAAGACAGGCTCCAAGGCAGAGCCACCCAAACCGCAGAGGAAATCGCAACGTTGTTTGGGTAAGTGGGCACCCAACAGGGCGGAACCGAACACGGCGGAGGATCCCCTAGAGATCGTAAGTGACGACGAACCCTGTCCGGCGCAAGAGGATCAGGGTGTGGAAGCCGAGCGGGTGGCTGAGGGACTGGACCTCGCACCCGAGTCAGTGAGCCCCGAACAATTGGAGAAGGAAGATGCCAAGAAAGAGTGTAGATCCCAGGAGACGCCACCAACCGAGGCGGAAGAGGAAGCTAGATACCAAGTAGAAAGGAAAAGAAAGGGCAAGACCGTTGTGGAGAAAAAATCAAAAACCAAAAGAATGCGTACCCCGAACACAGGCATAGTGATCACTGAGACTGCCCGGAGGACCCCATCAAACCGGCAGACACAGAGCGATAGTGAGTACGAGGCCAGTGAAGAATCTGAATCAGATAGCGACACAACCATGGAAGAGGAGGAATACAAGGAGCGGGAACTCCCCAACGATCATCGAGAACTGTTGCATCCACCTGCCGAACCACTCCGGTATAAGCGTTGGACGGTGGAACTCACGGATGACGTTGTGGAAGAGATGAAGTTGTTTGACGACAAGAAGCTCCAGTCAGTTTACCGCACAAAGAACGCAAAAGGCAAGAAGGTTAAGTGTGGAAAGGTAATTCATCTCCCATCCTTAGATGAGATGCAAATTAGTGAATCGTTTCTAGCCCTGTTGCATGAGTTGGGTTTTGAATGGTTGTTGAGGAATGAGAAGTTAAGTGTCCCGGTCGATTTGGCCAAGGAGTTTTTCGCAACTTTTCGATTCGAAGTCACAACTGATTTGGATATAGAGTGTGTTAGCTTCAGGGTATTTGGAGGAGAAATTAGGATGAATCTGATTGAGTGGACTGTGAGGTTGGGTATATGCAGTTTGGAGGAGGCAATAGGACTTGAATGGAGAAACAGGGAGCGGGGGATTCCCCGCCGGCATGTGGAATTTGAGCCCCAGTCGGCTTGGGAGGAACTTACTCACCCCGGAGCAGGGCAGTTCCAATCCACGATCTCCCGATCGATCCACCTTAGCGACCCCGTTTTACGCCTGGTTCAACTTTTTTTAGACTACAATCTTTTGGGGCAGTCTAATTCGGCGGTCCGGACATCAATGACGGAGTTGTACCTTATATGGTGTGCAAAAAAGGGCAAGAAGCTGCACTTAGGGTTCTGGACTGCATACACATGTCACCTCGTCGCAACTCACCCAGCACGGAATATTTCCCTCTGCCATATATTGGGAATCTTCATGAGGAACAACATCACCGTTTCGGAGGACGAAGACCTAACCCCACTAACGATGGTGAGCGCCCCAGGATTGTTCGACATCCCTCTGTTCGTCTGAACGAACACGGTGTACATGAGGCAGGGCGTGCCCTACTTTTATGCGATGGGAGAAGAGGCAATACCCACTGCTCGGATAACAACAGCTCAGGAAGCACCAGGACATGACCAGAGGCGAGACAGAATTGAACAATCTGTGGAAAAGATGGCTGAGGAAAATAGACAGATGAGGGAAGAGATGATTCGTTTAGCGTCAGAAATGGAACAGGTATTGAAGGAGTCTGCGGAGCAGAGAATACTGACTCAGAAGCAAGCCGCTCTAGAAAGGACAGTCACTGAAATGGCAGAGGAGAATCAGCAATTGAAGGCAGAGGTGATCAAGCTGGCAGGAGTTGTGGAAAGGATGTTGAAGGGCTCTGCAGAGCAGGATATGATGCATCAGAGGCAGGCGGCCATGGAAGCTATAGTATCAGATCTCGGGGAGGAAAACTCCAAGATGCAAAAAGCAATGAACAGGATGTTAACCAATATGGATAACATCTTAGAAGAAATGACCTACCTGAGGAAGGAGCAAGCTGCAGGACCGAGTGGCCATGGTGGCCGGACTGATGAACCACATATCCAAGAGACCGGAGTAGCAGATGAGCAAGAGACAGCGGACGCCGAGGTGCCGGCAAGAGCCGAGGAGCCGGCGAAGGAAAATGAAACTGGAACGGAAGAGGACAACCCGAAGGAACAACCTGCACCACCTGCCCCACGAAGGAGCAGGCGACTTCGATAGACCCCCCCCTACTGACCAAGTTAGTTTTTTTTTTAAGCTTTTTTAACTTTTCGTATTTTTGTTATATTGTGGTATTCGGTTAGGTAGTATAATCTGTGTTTGCGAGCAAACCCCACTTCATAACACTTAGCCTATTCCATAGTCTAAGTGTGAGAAGTTAGGGTTTGTTTCTTGGTAGCATGTTTTCTGTGTTTCTTTTGTATATACGTGTTTCTTTGTTTAGTGGATTTTGTCCGGTGTTCAAACCTCTCCCACTTAGCCTATTCCATAGCCTAAGTGTGAGAAGTTTCTGTTTGAGTTGTTATTTTTGTTTGTTATTTTGTTGTCTGTGTGTCTACCATACTGGCCAGTACTTTTTTTTCCACTTCACAGCCTTATCTGGGGCAGACACTTGTGAAGTAGGAGGGGGGACGTAATGGCCAGTATGATGTATATATGTGTGTTCTGTGTTTGTGCTCGTTTTGTGTTTTTTAGGTCTAGTTTTTTTTATGTTGTGTGCTGATTTGGGCTTAAAACTCAACCGTCCTGAGCTGGAGGTGAAGGGAATTGAGGGAGATAAGACAAGCTGGAAAACCGAAACCACTCTCCTTAGTACCTCCTGACCAGTATGGATGATGTGAGTATGAGAGAAAAGCCCACACTTAGAGCCAAACACGAAAGCCCTCTAAAATGTGAGTTATAAGCCTTAAAGTGGAACCACTTTCCACATACACTTAAAGAAAAGAGAGGCTGCCACAATTTGCCTAGGGTGAAGTGATCACGGGTAGCAAATACTGAAGGCAGTAGGAACCCCCCCCCCCCCCGTTCAAAAAAAAAAAAAAAAAAAAAAAAAAAAAAAACAAAACAAAACAAAAAAAACCACCACCTTTAGAACCTTTTTTTCTTAACCTTTTATACCCAGATAAACACCCCTAGCCCCTGGGACTGTGTGTAAGGCATGAAACAAATGGAGCTTACTGGCTAGGAAGAAGTGTGGAAAAAAGCAGAAACCAGCTGGGCAGGAAAGTTAGAAGAAAATCGACCAGGGAGACATTCCAGGTCCAAAAAAAGGAAGGGATAAGGGTGGCAAAGCCACGAGAAAAAAAAAAAAAAAAAAGAGAGGAAGAAAGAAAGAAAAGAAGAAAATGGTCAGAGATTTGACCACACAAAAAAATGAAGGAATAAGGGTGGCGAAGCCACAAGAAGCCTACTAACCAGTTGGAAACTCAAGCCAGAAGCACCAGCTAAGAAAAGCAACTGATCAGAAGCCTGATGCACACAATCCCCCTTCATAAATTAAATAGAAGTTTTTGAACCTTAGAGCCTTAGGAACATCTACCCAAAACACTACAACCCAACAGCCCCGTTACAAGCCTTAAAGTCCTTCAGTAGCTGCACGTGAGATCTAAGTCCAAAGCAATTGTGGTTGAGCATGATGAGAGAATTCAGTCCTAACGTTCCTGGTGAGGTGCGAGTGACTGAGTGAACCTAGTGGTTGACCGAGAGTGTGGGCGATCTTGACAAGCAGATGTACTGACTGGGAGAGAAAGAGGGGGGCGGCAGAAGTTCAAGGCTGTCTAAGGCCGGATTGCACCTGATCCCGAGGGGAGGGATGGTTGAAAATGTAGCCCAATCTATTAGTGTTTTATGTATTTCTGTGTTTGTGTTTGTGTTTTCTTTCTTCGTCGTTGTGGTCTAGAGTCCAGTTTTAGGTAGAGTCGGGCAGGGAAGTAACCAGGCTAGAATGCGACTTATTGCTTTTTGTTTGTTCTTCACGCTTGAGGGCAAGCATGTGGTAAGTGTGAGCAGTTTGATAAGTCGTATTCTAGGCCTCGGTTACTGGTCAGTATGACAGGTTTAAATGATTATATTTGCAAAGCAGTTGCTCAAAGTGTGCAGGATAAGTGTTCTGGCCAGTAGGGAAGTTCCGGAGTGTTCGGGTAGAAAAAGCGCCAGCATGGTCTCATACTGATCCGTATACGTGCTAAAACGGCTTGAGATGAAGAAGACGGATAGCTGGGACGGATTACCCACAATTAAGGGCAAAGAAGTCAAATTGCAGCGAGGATTTACCCTAAAAATCAAGGGTAGCCTCCCTATAAAAGGTAGCCAAGTTGGAGAGAGAAGGAGCATCCGGGGGGATAGAAAAAATTCACCATCATCCTTAGGTAGAGAGTTCTCTCGGTAATTTCAGTCTTTCTGTAACGCCCCACTTTTCAAACCCTAATTTTTCGAACCCTAAGATGTTGTACTTATTGCTTTGATTGCCGAATTAAATGACGGATTTATTATGTGATTGAAATGGTGACCTAATTTTGATTTGATCGAGTCAAATTCGTTGATTTTATGAAGTGGCTTAAATTAATTAATGTGGAATGAAATATATCATGGTGAATTATATTATTTCGGGGAGTGAGATTTAATTAGGATCATAAATAATTACCTTGCCCTTTTATGAAGGGAATTTTCGACCACTATTATTATTTGGAGAGGAATTTATTTTTCTTGGATTTAATTATTTGTTTTGGGATAATTATCCAAATTAAATCCTAAAGCCTAATTATCTTATTTATTTCTTGATAAAATCGGCCCCTATTGTTTTGATTAGGGAGATTTCGAAATCTCCTAGCTTGTGGAAGAAGAAATTATTCACTAATTATTTTGATCCCTAATTATTTCCTTCCATGTTTTAATTGGAATATCCTAGCAAATCTTTCCCTACTTTATTTATCAATATTTGGAAATTATTCCTTGTGGGAGGAATTGAATAACACGCCTATTTTCATATTATTTGGGAGGGTTTTTATTGATTTTCTTGCTCCGTATTATTTTATTCTGCTCCGTGAAAATACTAAATTAAATCAATGGCTAATTAAATAGCCATGATTTACAAAATATCCTCCTTATTTCTCCATCAATGACACGCCATTTCCTCCCCCAAAATCTTCCCAAATATCTCAATCATTTATTTCAATTATTCTCCCAAATCTTCAATTAATTGTGGGATATTTCTTAATCCTATAAACAAAGGATCAACCCCTAAACCTAACACACAAATCACACGCCCACTTCTTCAAACCACACGCCCCACCCCCTTTTTCATCTCTTCTCCCACTTGTTATCCATTTCACTCAAGATCCTATCAATTTTCCAAGAGATTGTTGAAGAACCAAGGTTTTAATTGCTTCCTACCGATTATTTCGTCCAAGAAAAGGTAAATTCAAACCCATATTCTTCAATCCTCTCCATCTAGACTTTCTTTGACTCCCTCATGCATGTAGAGAGTGTAGGGAATGAAGATCTAAGGGTTTAATCGGTGGGAATGTGAAATCATATGTGTGAGTGCGTTTTGATTGCAATTGCTTGTTGATTTATTGAATCCTCGGTGATTGATGTGCGATTTCATGAAAATATGTGTTTAAGGACTCTTTTGAGCATGATTGTATATCAAAACCATGAAAAGATTGATTTTGAATGAGTAGGGATAAACCCTAATTCGAATTGCTATCAGTATGAAAATCTGTGATTTCCGAACAGTGTGTTCTGATGTATTTTTGACCAACCAAACGAACTCCGATTTGACCGATTCTTCTTCCTGTGTAAACTTCGTGATGTCTTCTATATTGTGTGTAAATTTCGACCCATTTGGCTAAACGATGAATTTATGGTGAATTTTTAAAGTTGACTGCGCGATTCTGCCAAAAACGTGTTTTCTCGACCAGTAGGTTACGCCTTTGGTTTGCCCGACTTAAAAGTGGTATTTTGACATGAAATTTAAACTGAATGTTATTTGATGAGTCTACTGCCTTGTCATAAAGTTTTAGCCCCATCGGAGGTCGGATGATTTTTAAATAATTTTTACAAAAAAAGTTGCGCAGAGCTGCCAGATCTCTACTTTGGTTAAACAACTATATTTGTATGCTTGAATGACATACATGAGTTTACATATGTGATGAGGTGATGTGATATGCAAAGATGGGTGATATGATGTGATTCCTATTGTTGATTGGGAAAGGGGAGTGATCTAGGACATGCATGATTTTAGTCCATGTTAGTGACTAATCGGGGACACATTATCCAAAGGTGAAATTTTGTGCGAGACGCGTGATACCAAAGGAAAAGCGAAACTTGAAAACTAAAGGATCGAGGTGGGCTCTCTTTTTAAATAAGGACCATGTCCTAATGTTTTATCAATGAGAATAAATGTGATTTCATGCCTTGTTTTGGTTTTTACGTGCCTATCTGATGTGGTTTTTGCCACTATTTATAAATCGAATTCGGGTCCTCGTAGGGCAGCAAACCCTACTTGGATTAGTGTACACCTATGGTAGACTGTGTGCTAGCGTACGGGCTGGCCGGTCTAGTGACCTGGTTTGCGGCCGCATTCCTTGTCATGTATTGGCAGATATGGTTAACGTCTATGGGAAAAATGACTGATCAGTCGATGTTTGAAATGAAAAAATGATTTTGAGTGCCTCGGGCCTTTCTAAAGAAAAACCCCGACGGTTACTTACGTACGGCATGATATCATAAACTGTATTTACAATGTTTTCGGCATGAGCCACTGAGTATTATTTCATAGTACTCAGCCCTGCATATGTTTTCCCTATATGTAGGTTGAGCGGCGACGGGCGGTTGGCGGTGTTGAGCAGGAACCAATAATGAACTGTGGTTGTTTTGGTTTTGAAATTCCGAGTGTCGTTGTGTCTTCACACATGACGTCACTCTTCTCTTGGATGCTTCCGCTGTGATATTTTTCTTAGAATACTTTTCATTTAAATTCTGAAACTATTTTATGATGGGATGTTTGAAACTCGTTACACTTTTTGAATAAATGCTAAACCCTAGTCTTTATTCATTAAACCCTAATACTCTTGGTCGCATTATTTATTAGCCTTAGTTTTTAGTCAAATTTTATTGAAAACCCTAGTCTTCTATGCCGTTCATCTAAACCCCTTTAAGTCGCGATCGCCCGCTTTTATTAACCCTAAGGGGCGGTCGTGACAGTTTGGTATCAGAGCCTCAGTTCTTTCCGCTCTGGACCCAAGAGTCTTGTTTGAGTCAAAATCTATGCATGTGTAATTTGATAAATTGATAAACATCGATAGCTCAACACCACAACTCGTCTCCGCCCAACCACAAAAAAAAAAGAGGTAAAAATACTTTTGTGAGTTTGGGATTTGATTAACCGAAGTTGAAATTTTCGATGGGGAACAAAGTTGATATGATATTTTCGAAATTTTTGCTTGGAATATGAATGGATGAAAATGCATGGATATGGAATTGATATTTGCGCTTATGCCCAAGATGATGAATGTCGTTATGCGATGAACTTGTATTTTACTTGATAAGGAAAAATTGGCAAATATGTGATAACTCTATATACGTTGGATGAATGAAGTTATATGATTGTGATTATTCAATTGCTTTATGAGGCAATATGTGAAAGAACTTGAGCATGCTGCTATACATAATTGTAAATCATGTATGAATGAAAAATTTTGAGATAGTGTCGAACGTGGAGGCAGGAAAAGCCTAACGCAAGGCAAGCGACGCGTGGGGATATATATCGCGACTTAACGAAATGCAAAAACGCACGAACCTTTTTGCTTCGGAAATGAAATTCCATTCATTCTTGATATGATACTACCCGCACACCTCCATCATTGGAGATTTATATATACGCACCCATCATATTCTCAGCATCATTCGAAACCTCATACACCGTTATTTCTTTCGATCCTTGTGCTGATGCTGAGTTTTTATGGCCCAACGGTATTATGCTCTGATGCGTAATCGCTACTCCAGCGAAAGGGACCACCCGGTTGAGCGCTACCGAGATTACGAGTGGGACGGGGAGCTCTTCCTCATGACCTACGTCACCGAGTTTTACAGTAAATGGATGAACGCCTATGCATATGGGGGAGCTACCCATCACGAGGGGATCCAAAAGCTCATCCACACTCTACCATCTCCTTGGAGCGAGTGGACCGCTCAGGTGTCTCAGTTTTTCATATGGTATAGCCCGCTCGATTACACCGCGCGAGGGGATTTGGTTGGCCTTATAAAGGTGCTGCTTCCGGCCATGACAGCGGCATTTGATGGACCGCCACGTGATCCACCTCCACATATCTATCCGCCGGGTACAGCCCGCATGCGGAAGTATCGATGCGACGAGGAGCCACGCGTCTCCCGTGTTCCTAAGACAAGGAGACTCGGGATGCGTGTCGCAGCCCCTCAAAGAAGCAACAGAGAGGTCAATGGGAGGTTTGGGATGACCCCTCCACCTGCGGGTGTCGAGGAGGAAAGTGAGGAAGATGATCCCGAGGAAGAGGATCCCGTAGAGGAGGAGGACCCAATTAGAGAGAGCGTTGGAGAGACCGAGGAGAAGGAAGATGAGGATGGAAGGGATTAAACATAATAATTCTATAATATTTTATTACGATTTCCCATGTTTTGGATACTTTACCATTTTTGCTTGACCTTGACATCGTTTTGTCATTTGTTTTCGTTATAATGGAACTAAGACCTCTTCGAGGCAACTTTTCATATTTCTATGGGAAATTCTTGTCTTTTGCTATCCTATTGTGTAATGATTTGGTACCATCCCTTATTATCTTTTGTGCGATTATCTTTTGCTAGCCTATGACGCAATGGCCTCTTGCTATACTATATTGTAATTGTCACTTTCTATCATATTGCACAATTACCTTTGATGTACTATTGCGCAACTATCTTTTGACCACTCCATTGTACAATTGCCTTTTGCCGTCTTATTATGCAATTGTATTATTCTGTTGTGCAACTGCCTTTTTCTATCCCAATTGTGCCCTTATGTTTTGCTATTCTATTGTACAATTGTCTTTTGTTACATTATTAAACAATTACCTTTTTCTACCCTGTTGAGCAATCGCCTTCTTCTACAATCACCTCCTGCTATGCTATTTTGCAATTGCTCTCTTGTTATCATTCTGTGCAATTGTATTTGATACCTTTGCAAAAGCTCTTTATGATGCAATTGCCCCTTGATCTCCACTTTTCAACTATGCCACATGACTATTCTTGGATTTTGAATAAATGCGATAGTAACTCGTGTGGTACTGAATCAGAATGCCGCCAAGACGCAACATAAGACGTAACAATCCCGAACCTACCCCTCAGACGATGGAAGAGAGTGTGACACAACCCATCCCTCCACCACCGCCTCCTCCACCTCCGGTTGACCGTGAAACTGTGAAGCTTTTTCTAGAGCAAAAACCTCCCGTCTTTGATGGAATGGGAGAACCGGCCCAGGCTGAATCATGGATACGCGCATTGGAGCGCATTTTTGCAATCTTAGGGTGCAATGATAGGGAACGGTTGAGTTGTGTGACCTACCAACTAACCGAGTCTGCTGACTTCTGGTGGGATACCAGGATGAAGACAATGCCCCGAGATCAAGCAGCGGGGATGACTTGGGAAGGCTTCAAGACAGAAATATATAATAAGTACGTGCCCAAGAGCTACCGGAAGGCAAAGGCATCTGAATTCTACAATTTGACCCAAGGGCGCATGACTGTGACCGAATATGACCGTGCGCTCAACAACATGACCCGGTACGCACCTGACCAAGTCGATACTGACGAGAAGCTGGCTGAAAAGTTCCGTGAGGGACTAAGGCATGAGATAAGGATGTCGTTGGCTAGTCGTGGGAGACTCTCCTACGCGGAAGCGTTAGCCCTTGCGCTAGATATTGAGGCAGCTATGCCCAAGGAGAGGATGAAGGAAAACACTACTTTGGCACTACCTCCACCACACCACTCTCGAGAGAAGAGGAAGTGGGAGGGGAATGGGACCCCATATGACAACAAGAGGTACCAGCCCACCCAGAACCGACCACAGTATGGTGGAGGGCAAAACTCATCCAACCAGAGAGGCGACTTCCGGCCCAAGCCACCCCAATGCAATGTGTGCTCCAAGTACCATTTTTGAGAGTGTAGAATTCAGAACACCACCAAGTGCTTTAACTGTGGGGGAAATGGCCACTTCTCTAGAGAGTGTCCGAGCAAGAATGTGGGAATGGGGTCGAGGCAGAACACTCAAGGATCCCGCCAGCAGCCAAGGGCACTGCAAATTGAATCAAGGGGAAATCGCGATCAACCTACGCGACAACAACAACCTTACCGCCCAAGACTCCCTTCTCAGGCTAGAGCATATGCCTTGAGTCAGAAACAACCCAAGACTGAACATGGGAGTCACGAGAAGGGAAACCTGACAGGTATGGGCAAAATCCTCGACACACCCATTGTTGTATTGTTTGATACGGGCGCATCACATTCATTCATATCTGAATTGTGTGTGGACACCTTAAGTTTACCTGCTTACAAATCTGAACATAAGATGATGGTGTCCTCACCAGTGGGAGGGGTAATAGAGGTTTCTCGAACATGCTCGAACGTAGAAATTGTTATGGGAGGACTTAAGTTAATCGCTCACAACCTACAAGCCATGGCAATGGGGGATATTAACATAATTTTGGGAATGGATTGGTTAGCTACGAATTTTGCTACTATTCGTTGCAAGGAGAGACAAATATCTCTGCAAGCCCCGGGGAAGGAACCCACCATATACTATGGAATCTCGATGAACCGGCGAACGTCTATCATCTCCGCTCTTCAAGCTAGTGCGATGGTGAGAAAAGGGCGTCCTGCTTATCTTGTCTATCTACAAGGAGAGGAGAAAGGAGAAAGGAAAGTGGAAGATGTTGCCGTTGTAAGAGAGTTTCCAGACGTCTTCCCCGAAGCTTTGCCTGGACCACCGCCAGATCGACAATTGGAGTTCACAATCGACCTAGAGCCAGGGTCGGCACCCGTGTCCAAGGCACCATACCGAATGGCGCCTAAAGAGTTAGAGGAACTCAAGATACAACTTCAAGAGCTTATGGACCTGGGTTTCATTAGACCCAGTGTCTCACTGTGGGGCACTCCGGTGCTCTTTGTCAAGAAGAAGGATGGGTCGATGAGGATGTGTATCGACTATAGGGAGTTGAACAAAATGACCCTCAAAAACAAGTACCCACTGCCGAGAATAGATGACCTATTCGATCAACTCCGAGGAGCCGGTGTGTTCTCAAAGATGGACCTAAGGTCCGGATACCATCAATTGAGAGTCCGAAGGGAGGACATACCAAAGACCGCTTTTCGCACAAGATATGGTCACTATGAGTTTGTTGTAATGCCGTTCGGATTGACAAATGCACCCGCAGTATTCATGGATTTGATGAACCGAGTATTCCACCCATACTTGGATAAATTCGTCTTGGTCTTCATAGATGACGTACTTGTTTACTCGAAGGATGAGAAAGAGCACGAGGAGCATCTGCGAATTACCTTGGAGACGTTGAGGACCGAGAAGCTATACGCCAAATTCAGCAAGTGTGAGTTTTGGCTGAAAGAAGTCAACTTTCTAGGTCACATTGTGTCGGCAGAAGGAATCCGAGTGGATCCCGCCAAGGTTGAGGCGGTACAACAATGGAAGGCACCTTCGACACCAAACGAGATTCGAAGCTTCCTGGGTTTGGCAGGATACTACCGAAGATTTATAGAGGGATTTTCCAAGATAGCGAGACCAATGACCCAACAACTCAAGAAGGGGGTAAAAGTCAATTGGACCCCGGAGTGTGAGGCAAGTTTTCAACTTTTGAAGGATAAACTGACCACCGCACCAATCTTAGCCGTGCCAGAGCCTGGAATGAGCTACGTGGTATACACGGACGCTTCGAAGGTGGGACTTGGATGTGTGTTGATGCAAAACAACAAGGTGATTGCTTACGCATCCCGGCAATTGAGGCCACACGAGTTGAACTATCCAACCCACGATTTGGAACTGGCAGCGGTGGTACATGCCTTAAAGATTTGGAGACATCATCTCTACGGAGTTCGGTGTGAGATCTTTACGGACCACAAGAGCCTGAAATATTTCGTCGAGCAAAAGGATTTGAACATGCGACAATGAAGATGGCTCGAATTGGTAAAGGACTATGATTGTGGCATCAACTACCACCCCGGCAAGGCAAATGTAGTGGCAGATGCCTTGAGCCGGAAGAGTCATTCCCAACTGGCTGCTTTTCTCACCAAAGAAGAAAGCTTGATACGCTAATTTAGCAAGATGCGTTTGGAAGTGGTAAGGGCACCCGAAACAGTGAAGGGTCGAATTGCCACCTTGATGGTTACACCTGATCTAAGAACAAGAATTGTTGAAGCCCAGCGCATGGACGCGAAATTGGAAGAAATTCGAGTCGAAGTAAGAACTGGCGAATCTGGGAATTTCCGTGAGGAATCCGACAATGCTCTCACATTCGAAGGGAGACTCTGCATACCGAGTGACGAAGGACTCAAAAACGAAATCATGAGTGAAACACATGAGACTCCTTACACCGCCCACCCAGGGAGTACGAAGATGTATCAAGACTTGAAGAAGACCTTTTGGTGGAATGGTATGAAGAGGGATATAGCGGCATTTGTGGAGCGCTGCTTAGCCTGCCAACAGGTGAAGGCTCTACATCAACGACCGTACGGAAAGTTGCAACCACTAGAAATTCCCGAGTGGAAATGGGAGCATATCGCCATGGATTTTGTGACAGCATTGCCAAAGACGCAAAGAGGGAATACTGCCATCTGGGTAGTTATAGACCGACTCACCAAGAGTGCGCACTTCATACCGATTCCCATAACCTATGGATCAAATAAGCTAGCTCAAATTTATATAAGGGAAATAGTGCGACTGCATGGAGTCCCAGTGACGATCACGTCTGATCGTGACCCGAAGTTCACTTCAAGATTTTGGATCAGCCTACAACGGGAGCTAGGGACTCGTTTGAATTTTAGCACGGCGTTTCACCCGCAGACGGACGGACAATCCGAGAGGGCGATCCAAACCCTCGAGGATATGTTGAGAGCCGTAGTGTTAGACCGAGGAGGAAGTTGGGAGTCCGCACTCCCCTTGATCGAATTCGCCTACAACAACAGCTTCCAGGCAACGATAAACATGGCGCCGTACGAAGCCTTGTACGGGAGAAAGTGTAGATCCCCGCTCTACTGGGACGAAGTTGGCGAGAGAAGGGTACTCGGGCCCGGCGCAGTCGAAGAAATGGTTGCAATCGTTCGACAAATTCGTGAAAGGATAAAAGAAGCTCAAGACAGACAGAAGTCATACGCGGATGCACGGCGAACCGACTTGCAATTTCAAGCTGGCGACAAAGTCTTCCTCAAAGTATCCCCGTCGAAAGGGATAACACGTTTCGGCGTCAAGGGAAAATTGAAACCGCGATTTATTGGACCGTATGAAATCCTTGAAGGAGTGGGTCCTGTTGCATATCGCTTGGCGCTACCTCCGAACCTTGGGAACGTGCACAATGTCTTTCATGTGTCACAGTTACGTAAATACGTGTTCGAACCAAAGCACGTGATTCACTACGAGGAGGTCGCGTTGAATTCGGACCTGAGCTATGAGGAGAGACCCCAAACGATTTTAGACCGAAAAGTCCAGAACGTGAGAAATAAGCAAGTTGCCTACGTGAAAGTGCAGTGGAGAAACCACGGGCACGAAGAAGCCACATGGGAGCTTGAGGACAAGATGATGGAGTTATACCCAGAACTCTTCCCATGAGAGTACCAAATTTCGGGACGAAATTTCTTTTAAGAGTGGTAGGATGTAACGCCCCACTTTTCAAACCCTAATTTTTCGAACCCTAAGATGTTGTACTTATTGCTTTGATTGCCGAATTAAATGACGGATTTATTATGTGATTGAAATGGTGACCTAATTTTGATTTGATCGAGTCAAATTCGTTGATTTTATGAAGTGGCTTAAATTAATTAATGTGGAATGAAATATATCATGGTGAATTATATTATTTCGGGGAGTGAGATTTAATTAGGATCATAAATAATTACCTTGCCCTTTTATGAAGGGAATTTTCGACCACTATTATTATTTGGAGAGGAATTTATTTTTCTTGGATTTAATTATTTGTTTTGGGATAATTATCCAAATTAAATCCTAAAGCCTAATTATCTTATTTATTTCTTGATAAAATCGGCCCCTATTGTTTTGATTAGGGAGATTTCGAAATCTCCTAGCTTGTGGAAGAAGAAATTATTCACTAATTATTTTGATCCCTAATTATTTCCTTCCATGTTTTAATTGGAATATCCTAGCAAATCTTTCCCTACTTTATTTATCAATATTTGGAAATTATTCCTTGTGGGAGGAATTGAATAACACGCCTATTTTCATATTATTTGGGAGGGTTTTTATTGATTTTCTTGCTCCGTATTATTTTATTCTGCTCCGTGAAAATACTAAATTAAATCAATGGCTAATTAAATAGCCATGATTTACAAAATATCCTCCTTATTTCTCCATCAATGACACGCCATTTCCTCCCCCAAAATCTTCCCAAATATCTCAATCATTTATTTCAATTATTCTCCCAAATCTTCAATTAATTGTGGGATATTTCTTAATCCTATAAACAAAGGATCAACCCCTAAACCTAACACACAAATCACACGCCCACTTCTTCAAACCACACGCCCCACCCCCTTTTTCATCTCTTCTCCCACTTGTTATCCATTTCACTCAAGATCCTATCAATTTTCCAAGAGATTGTTGAAGAACCAAGGTTTTAATTGCTTCCTACCGATTATTTCGTCCAAGAAAAGGTAAATTCAAACCCATATTCTTCAATCCTCTCCATCTAGACTTTCTTTGACTCCCTCATGCATGTAGAGAGTGTAGGGAATGAAGATCTAAGGGTTTAATCGGTGGGAATGTGAAATCATATGTGTGAGTGCGTTTTGATTGCAATTGCTTGTTGATTTATTGAATCCTCGGTGATTGATGTGCGATTTCATGAAAATATGTGTTTAAGGACTCTTTTGAGCATGATTGTATATCAAAACCATGAAAAGATTGATTTTGAATGAGTAGGGATAAACCCTAATTCGAATTGCTATCAGTATGAAAATCTGTGATTTCCGAACAGTGTGTTCTGATGTATTTTTGACCAACCAAACGAACTCCGATTTGACCGATTCTTCTTCCTGTGTAAACTTCGTGATGTCTTCTATATTGTGTGTAAATTTCGACCCATTTGGCTAAACGATGAATTTATGGTGAATTTTTAAAGTTGACTGCGCGATTCTGCCAAAAACGTGTTTTCTCGACCAGTAGGTTACGCCTTTGGTTTGCCCGACTTAAAAGTGGTATTTTGACATGAAATTTAAACTGAATGTTATTTGATGAGTCTACTGCCTTGTCATAAAGTTTTAGCCCCATCGGAGGTCGGATGATTTTTAAATAATTTTTACAAAAAAAGTTGCGCAGAGCTGCCAGATCTCTACTTTGGTTAAACAACTATATTTGTATGCTTGAATGACATACATGAGTTTACATATGTGATGAGGTGATGTGATATGCAAAGATGGGTGATATGATGTGATTCCTATTGTTGATTGGGAAAGGGGAGTGATCTAGGACATGCATGATTTTAGTCCATGTTAGTGACTAATCGGGGACACATTATCCAAAGGTGAAATTTTGTGCGAGACGCGTGATACCAAAGGAAAAGCGAAACTTGAAAACTAAAGGATCGAGGTGGGCTCTCTTTTTAAATAAGGACCATGTCCTAATGTTTTATCAATGAGAATAAATGTGATTTCATGCCTTGTTTTGGTTTTTACGTGCCTATCTGATGTGGTTTTTGCCACTATTTATAAATCGAATTCGGGTCCTCGTAGGGCAGCAAACCCTACTTGGATTAGTGTACACCTATGGTAGACTGTGTGCTAGCGTACGGGCTGGCCGGTCTAGTGACCTGGTTTGCGGCCGCATTCCTTGTCATGTATTGGCAGATATGGTTAACGTCTATGGGAAAAATGACTGATCAGTCGATGTTTGAAATGAAAAAATGATTTTGAGTGCCTCGGGCCTTTCTAAAGAAAAACCCCGACGGTTACTTACGTACGGCATGATATCATAAACTGTATTTACAATGTTTTCGGCATGAGCCACTGAGTATTATTTCATAGTACTCAGCCCTGCATATGTTTTCCCTATATGTAGGTTGAGCGGCGACGGGCGGTTGGCGGTGTTGAGCAGGAACTAATAATGAACTGTGGTTGTTTTGGTTTTGAAATTCCGAGTGTCGTTGTGTCTTCACACATGACGTCACTCTTCTCTTGGATGCTTCCGCTGTGATATTTTTCTTAGAATACTTTTCATTTAAATTCTGAAACTATTTTATGATGGGATGTTTGAAACTCGTTACACTTTTTGAATAAATGCTAAACCCTAGTCTTTATTCATTAAACCCTAATACTCTTGGTCGCATTATTTATTAGCCTTAGTTTTTAGTCAAATTTTATTGAAAACCCTAGTCTTCTATGCCGTTCATCTAAACCCCTTTAAGTCGCGATCGCCCGCTTTTATTAACCCTAAGGGGCGGTCGTGACACTTTCAGCCGTGTCCACTTCTTGCCTCGCCGAGCCATGATCACCTGACGTTCAGAATGTTCCCGAGTTCCAGTCATCGTCCGTTCCAGTTGGCTAGATCGTAGTTCCAGTCAGAGATTTTTATCGCCCGGAGTGGCAAACAATCTTTAAATTGCTTTCGTAGTTTAATTAGTTCTCCGTCTTTACGTTGGATTTCTGTTACATTTTGGGATTTTGTTGTTTTGAAATACTTGCTTTGGATATCCGAACGTGTTAATGCTATGAAGTTGATTTCCGTTTCGTTCATTGTAGTGTTCTTTTCTTTCCTTGTCTAGTTAGCTTAGATCTAAGATTTCTCGGTGTTTTAAGTGCTAAATCTCTAAATTCTGTTACGTAACAAATTTCTTTAGGATAGGTAAACATGTACTATTTGATCTGGAAGTAGATCGTTGCATGCAAGGCTTCGTTTTATTTTCTGAATCGATCTTTCATGTTGACCAGCATGCAGAAGTCCAGTTTCAGCGTTTGATTTCAGATTTGATTTCTTAGTTTTAGATCTGTGTTCGCGAGTTGTTAATCTGCGTTTGCCGGGTTGGATCTGGAATTGTTATCTGAGTTTAAGTTGTGTTGTTGGAGAAGACGATGTCTACATCCAGATTGGGGACCACCTTACTTTTATTTACTTTTGCTTTCTTTTGTCCTTCACCTCTGGTTGTACCTGCAGATCTGTCAGCCTAGTCACCACTACCTCCACTACACTCTGAATATTATGTTTAGCCAAAAATAGAAATACCGTCCTTTCCAAACAATTTCTATTACACCATGTCCCCTCATTTCCACGTACACAGTTGCATTCCATGATCTGCTCCCCCATCCTAGTCAGTAGGACGCCACCCTTTAATTACTCGCCTAGGTAGAAACTCAACCCGAGCGTGGTAGCTAACCAACCCTCCAAAACATCACCGCAGTAGTTTAAACGCACCATCTCTGTGGGATTCGACCCTTACCTCCACTATACTGATCAGTAGAAGTGGGTTGAGGAATCTTTGAAGACGAGGTCTAGGCTTAGTTAGGATCTTTATCCTGCC